>NC_140273.1:7146398-7237127 GCF_964030765.1 Micromesistius poutassou | reverse complement strand
GTTAGACAATAATATTGGAAAATATGTACTTCATATCGTCCCTTAGCTGTGATCATAAAATGATAATACTGAATGACTTACGCCCTCGTCAAGTATCAGCCCGGCTGAAGCATTAGAACCGTACACACCAAGCTTTCTGTGGGGCACCCCCACTGTGAACCACAACACATGCACCCAGTCAGTCAACCGTCTGCTCTGTGGCGTGTGACATCAGAGCGACCGGTGCCTTTGAGCGTTTCACTAGGAATGTAAAGAACCCTGCAGACGCTCCATCACGAGGAGGAGACATGAGGTGCGTGGTGCTCGTGGCATCCGGCGGGCCCCCTTCAGGCCCTGGGGCCCTCAGGAGGCCAGCACCATCAGCCCATTGTCTGTCCCTTTAAGACAATAGGCAGGGAGGAGTTGCAGCAATCACACCACCAGCACACAACCAACCCCTGTGAGGCATTCATCACCGCGGCATCATCACCATCTCCAACACACACACACACACACACACACACACACACACACACACACACACACACACACACACACACACACCCACAGACTCACACACATGGAAGTGAGAGATCGGGGCATGGACTACAAACACCACACGTCTATCCAGTGTTGACAGTCACAGCAGATACTACTAGAGTACTACACACACACACACACTCGCACACCAGATGCCCGCCTCTAAGCCGTTGCGGAAGATATGGAGATAGTGAATCCTGGTCCCACCGCCCTCCACCTCGGCCCCGCCCCTGCTGCCCCACCCGTCCAGATCAGCCGCTCTGTGCTCATTCCAGTGGATCCAGTGGATCTGCTCTGCTCTTGTTATTGCAGGCCAGATCCTCCCGGTGGTCGCTGTTGAGACTGTTGGATATCATGCAGCATGTTTATCCAGGGAGCCCCCACATGACACACACACACACACACACACACACACACTCACTCACTCACTCACTCACTCACTCACTCACTCACTCACTCACTCACTTAAATACACACACACACACACACACACACACACTCACACACACTAAAAACACACACACACACACACACACACACACACTTACTCACTAACACTAAAACACTCACTAAAAAACACATTCACTAAAACAAAAACTCAACACATTCACTAAAACAAAAACTCAACACATTCACTAAAACACTCAGTGTTTTATATTGATATTGATCAAAAGTCTATCATGATACGATAGTTAATTGTTTTATTGCCCAGGCCTAACCTCCACACACACTTAAACACCCACGCACAGGTTTCCAGGAATAGAAGACGCAAGGTTTCCCAGCCGTTGCTGGCCTGGAGACAAGTAGTAGAGTAGTGAGTCGTAGTACAGTAAGGAAGAGGAGCCAAGTGCTGGGAGCCAGAGCACGCTGACTGACAACCGCAAGGCTGGGAGAAAGTAGGTCAAACTGAGCAGCTCCCTGACCTCCTCCACCCCCAACTACAGCTCCTGACCGCACCTCCCCCAGCCCTCTGAGAGCAGAAACGCCCCCCCCCCCCCTCCAAGTGTACACATCTCACTAATCTAACTCCCAAGACCCTCACTAAGGGACTTGGACTTCCAACAAATGGGTCGGGAGGGAGGGAGGGAGGTGGGGTGGGTTCCCATGAAATAAGGTCTTATCCCTGCAGAGCCATGTTTGCTGACACATTCTTGGTGGTGCATCATGTATTATTATATTAGCAATGATGTTTTATTTAATGCATAAAAGTTGGCTAACAAATATTCTACTTTGCACGCATTCTTTGCTACACCCCAGTGGGAGACTTTAAATGATGCTGGGAAGGGGCATTCTTGGTGCTCCTGGAAATAAACCTGAAATGATGTTGACAGACAATATCTCACAAATTGTGTACAAACAGCAAATGGCTGGACCACTTGCTACATGCTCAAGCCCAACCACACACACACATGCACGTACACACACAGAAACACGTGTATATGCAGACGCACGCACACGCACACACACACACACACACACACACACACACACACACACACACACACACACACACACACACACACACACACACCTCATTCACTCATAAAGAGCGAATCATGAATCAGGATGGAAGTTTTAGTGGAGGGACCTGAAGCAGTGCACATCAGACTGCCCATAGGATCATGTAGATCAAGTCATTTGACCCAGGCTCCCGCTGCTGAGCTGGTGTCTGGCGCTCCAACAGAACCCGTCCAAACGGCCCAGAGGTCACTGGGTCCACAACATGAATCACCAGCACCACTAATCGCTGCTGCTACTGCTGCTGCTGCAGAGGAGGAGGCTTAATTGAGCTTTGGTCTGACCGACCCATCAAAGGCACTGGCCTGGCAAGGTTTGGGGTCATGTTGACAGTTCATCCGGCACTGACCAATCAGGAGCCGGTTTAGCTTCCTGCTCCTCTTTTCCTGCTTCTCTACTACGTCCGTCCGCCCCCCCGTCCCCGGTCCCCGCCCCTCGAAATTCCTGCAAAAATGTGGCAACTGTTCGCTTTTTCTACTTTAAGGATTAGTAGACTTTTAAAGCAGGATTTTCTATGCTTGGCTAAAGAACAAAAACGACTATTTCTGTTCCAATTATTTAGAGATGTTTCTAACTTGGGGAAAGAAAGCACCTTTAAATGACTATTTGAACATGGGTAACACTAACAATAGGTCCCCTGTGATGACTTTAATGACTCATTTGAGAAGCATGTGAAACACATGCTTTACAAAAGATAGCCCAACACATACATGAGAAAACACCTATACTACGCAACCGCAACACCAGCCCTTAAGCACACACACACACACACACACACACACACACACACACACACACACACACACACACACACACACACACACACACACACACACACACACACACAAGATGAAGTAGTGTGTGCACTGGTGAAACATGAGCGAATCCTCTAATCTGATTGTAAACTCTTGTGGGTTTAGCTTAGTGGGTTATGAGCCCACCATGGTTAATCCAAGCATACTGTTAGCTTTAAGGTTATTTACTCCAATAAACAGCATCATTGCAATGATCCATATTGGACTTAATTGTGTGGTGGTCTGTTTAGACTTTGTCTGCGGGGCTGTCTAGATAGGCCTATAGTGCCTATTTTAATGGGGCCAGGTAACTCAAAACCTGTCAAGCCTCTCGAAATTATGAAGTAGGCTCACAACAGAATGTGAGGAAAACATAAAGACCAGTGTTCATTCATTAAACTGAGAATGGATACTAATGTAACGTCATGGCACGTCTGCCGGTATCAAGACATTGAATTTATGAACACAGATGACATAAGGTACAATGAAATATATTATGTGTAGGCTGCGTTCAGGGGGAACGCGAAAACGACTCTGAATCCTTAATGACGTGACGATTGTGAACTCCGACACTGCTCGTTCACAACCGCCTGTTTCCGTTTTGCGACCACAGGAGTTTGAAACAAAACTTGTGAACGTGCCGGTGTAGCCTACCACTGAAGAATGAAGATGGGGTTGTCCCAGCACCAAAACCCACTCCATGTACTGGGAGTTTTGTCGTTAGCCTTTTATCATTGTAACCCAACATTACCCAGACACACACACACACACACACACACACACACACACACACACACACACACACACACACACACACACACACACACACACACACACACATATATATATCTCGAAGCGACATTTGCATCAATGACAGAATTGACAGAGCAGAATTGTTGTTTCAAGCCTTTGTTCCGAAAGTCACTGAGCGGTGCGCTATGTCTATATATAGCCTTCTACAGACGTAAATTATGGTTTGGTTTAGATCAGCCTACAATCCTAAACTTTCAAACCTATATTTCAAACTTTCTGGCGAGAGGAATTTTCTAAAATCTAAAAGACCTCCATAAGATCTTCTAAAAGAAAGTGAACACGGTATTGAAATGTTGATACTCAGTTTGTAGGCATTAGGCTGAATGAACGCTGAACATCCCCGCCCAGCCAGCATCCTCTCTCTCTCACCTGAAACAGCCAGGAGATGAAGCAGCAGCAACAGGCAGCACGAAGACGTCACACAGACCCCACTCCAAGTCCGCATCTTCCCCACGGTCGGATTTTATCCAGAGATAAATAATATCAAATATAGGCTATCGATATATTAATATATATTTATATGTAGTGAAGTGCCAACAACCCCTGACTATACTCTGACCAAAATAGATGGTGAGCTAGTGCCCAGCTATCTGAAAGAGAGACAAAGCCCACGTGAGAGTTAATGCTTTCAGCCTGGAAAATAATGTTGCTTTGCAGTCTCATCAGAGTATTCTCCGAGAAGCCAGGGGTAGGCGTGGCCAGCGCAGTGGTGTGATGTTTGAAATGTTAGTACGTGAACCGCGAGGGCGGAGCCACGCTTGCATGCTCTCCATCCTCGTCCTCTCCGGTCCGCCCCGCCTCGTCCTCGCCTCACCCCACCGGCTCCATTCATTCTCTGCTACCCACCGAAAGTGTAGTCCTACGCACTGTCTGTGCCTTGGTCCTCGTGCATTATGCATTAAACGCGGTTGCATAAAGTGAGGGCGAGTCGATGAATAAAACATTTTATTTGTTATGTTTGTGAGATCAAAGCGGGCAACTGTTATCAACATGTAAACACGGCAGCCAGGTGTCAGAGCAGACTACTTGAGTAGGCTAATATTTGTTCGCGTCATTTAGCACACTAAAGTGATAAATTGTCTAATGTTGACTGTTTGGGTTTTTTATCAGCTGCACCTGCTCTGATATCATAATGTTATCACACACACACACACACACACACACACACACACACACACACACACACACACACACACACACACACACACACACACACACACACACACACACACACACACACACACCTTCTCCCTTCTGTCTCCTTTGTGCTTAATCATCACTTGCCCCATCCTCATCATGGTGTCATCATCACAATCTACACAATCATCATTGATTGTCATTGATTGTGATCATCATCATCAAATATTGCACAACGGTACAACGGTACAACTCTTCATCATCATCATCATCATCATCATCATCATCATCAACACTTTTCTCCCTTGCACGCTTTGTGATTTGCATACCTTATTCATTCTTTGAATCATTATCATTGGCATAGCCATAACTACCACCACCGCCTCCGCCACCGCCATCAACATGACCAACAACAGTGTGGGCCCACCAGCAGGTGTGCTATCAGCTACAGAGCTGCAAAGGCCATGTGAGACGGATCGGCCACCATGCTGACCTTCCCCCAGACAGCTGGGGTTCCACCTCACCACCCCACTATTCATGGGTGGACTGTATGTGTGGACTAGTGCGGTCCATTGGGCACAGTGGAGCCTGGAGGGGCACTGCCGGGGATTTTTCATGCAGCTTCATCAAACGACTAATGACTAATGCACCAATCATGTTCTCTGGGAATAGTTTTATTCTGGTTTAACTGAAACTGTACCCTGTATATTGTACAGACATTTCAGAATTGGTTGTTTGTGATCATAGAGTTTACACTGTAATGGCGTTTAAGTGGACACACACACACACAAAATATATATCAATATAAATCTCCTTTTTGAGTTAGCCTTATTTCTAATTCCTCTCTGTGTGCAGTTTATGCCCGATATAGTGTTATGGTTCTACCATGTTGTTTTTACACAGTATTTGTATTATTTATGTGACATGTGTCCCAGTTACTGCTGTATTTGTCTGTGCTTTTGTTTATTCAAGCACTTTGGAGCATTGCTGTTTGAAAAGTGGCTTTTTACTTCCTTACTTACTGACTATAAATGTGTGTGTGTGTGTGTGTGTGTGTGTGTGTGTGTGTGTGTGTGTGTGTGTGTTTGTGCGTGTGCATGGATGGGGCCTTGGGTGACCTGGTTTCGTAGAAATGTAGAAGGAATGTGGAAAAAGCTGTTTGATTACATATTCTATGACACCCACCCTCACTATGCACACACACATCACATGCACACACACACTGTGCGTGCGTGTGTGTGTGTGTATACGTGCGTTATATTGTATGTATACAAATATCATCATTAGTCAGTCAGTACTTTCATTGAAACGTTGAAAAATTGAAACTATTGGCGTATCACCTTATACACACTGATATTACCTTCTCTATCATGTACAGAGATAGAGAGGAGGAATGACATGCAGGGCCATGGGTGAGACGTATCACAGTTATGATGACTTCAAACACAGTTGAGATGATTAGAGCAAGGTTAACAAGACAACGATCAGTTACAGGGACACGTGTGTGCGTGTATGTGAGGGTCTGTTTGTGTACATGTATATACGTGCATTGTGTGTACATGTGTAGTGTGTGTTTGTGTGTGTGTGCGTGTTGGGGTCTGTGTGTGTACATGTATACATGTGTTTAAATGTGTGAGTCTGTGTGTGTAAACAGGTGTGTGTGTGTTTGTGTGTGAGGGTCTGTGTGTGTATGTGTATACATATGCATGTATTCATGTGGGCGTGTACACACATTTTTCTATGAGGACTTGTGTGTAGGTGTGTGTGTGTATGCATATACGTAGGTGTGTATGTGTGTGTGTGTGTGTGTGTGTGTGTGTGTCAAGGTCGCCAAAGGCAGGCCCTAATCAGGCTGACCGTGACAGTTCGTTTCCTTAGATAACCTTTAACCGTATCGCAGCCCATAATAACACATGTTCTCTGTAGGCATGCCAGCATCTTTCATTAAAAACGAAACCAAATGTGCAGTGTTGTCTACAGCTGCTCCTGGGAACCCCCCCCTGCACGGAAGGCCCGACCACTTCCAATGTATCACACCCAATGTTGAAACTGGATGGCTGCCGTTTCCTAGAAATCAAGATCCCCCCCCCTCACACACACACACACACACACATTCACACACACTATTCTGCTGTGCTGAAGGAGAAGTTTGTTAGCCAAATAAATGCCCTCATGTCAAAACACTGCAAATAGCCACACAAACGCTTGCTTTAAGACGCATGTGCAGAAACATAATTTCTCAATCTCTTTACACACACACGCACGGACACACACTCACGCTCGCTCAGAGTCTCCCAAAGGGAGAGTTGAGTCCACAGGGTATTTCATTGATGACGCAAACCACAATATTTGTGTGATGGTGAGCTGTTTACATGCACTCCATAAAGAGTTATTCAGCCACTGGCTTGAGCTTACTTGACCTTGCTGGGGGCAGCGGAGGAAAGTAACCGGAGGCTATACAGAGCATAAACAGGCCGAAAAGGGTGGCAATAATATCCTATATAATCATCAGGAGCAGGATATATTTAACATCGTGGTTAAGCGATGGAACAACTTCTAAGGAAGGTAGAATTTCGCCCTCTGGTGGCAACACAACTAACCCGTATTTGAAGAATTAAGAACTGTGCAGTTTCATTTCTGGCGACATGCCAACCAAAAGGGTCAGCTGCGCAATGTATAGTAGTTAAATGTACTATTCATGAACCTATTTACTGTAGAGAATACATCAAAAAAATAATCCCGATTTTTGTAAAAGAATAAAGAATAACCATGGACATGAACACCATGAACAACATTTATTGTACTTTTTTTTAAATTACAACTAGAATGAGAAAGTTGGCACAAGACAAATACTTTAGTAAAAAAAGAACATGAATGCTTTGGTTTCCAGTTATAAGTGCTCCAGTTTACTATCACATGGAAGGAAGTACCGTTGGATCAGACTACAGCTCGTTTACCACTACCATGCAAACACCCAACCGAACTGCAACCCATCATGTATATTCAACACCGTCCAGCCATACGGCTTTGATAAACAGAAGAGAACGCCCGTCCCCCTGGCTCTTTGTCTTACAGAACACAAAAGCCTGTGTACATCCATGTGAAACAGCTGTTTTACAAACCCACACTCGTTCAACATCCAAATAGAAGCACTAAATACTGTAAACCCACAGTAGCCTACTTAACAGTAATCACGTTGTGGTTATTACATCTACAGTGAGGAGAGGATTTATGTCGGATCAACAGCTTTACGTAGTGAGATGTAGAATATGCCGTTTGAGCCCAGAGTGCGAGACGGGGTCGGTAAACAGATAGCGGGATGTAATAGATATGGCCCTAGCAACGGTGTGCTAACGGGAATCCAAACAATGATCGTCAGGGGAAGCCAAGCCTGTGTGTGATTGGAAGTTCATCGTATGATCACACTGATTAAAAACAATGAGTCTGAAGCGTGGCTCCCAGGCCACTGAATTTGAAATATGTGACGACCGATAATGTAAGTCCTGTCTCAGCTAAGCTTTGATGATGAATATTAAATATACTTAAATGTAGACAGAGGTATTTTTGTTTTGTACAAATGATGAATATACATCATCTTTCTTTATTCCTTGGCTGGACAATACGGAAGAGTTTATTATCGTGATAACCGTACGTCATTTTATACAGTCGATATTATCAAAATTATCATGACATTATGTCATCCTTTAAGAATCCCCCAAAAATGTATTACACACATTCAACACGTCAAACTGAGCTCCCATGTTTATCAAATAAATATATCAAACAATGTCATATTTCAGGCCATATCTTTTCAAGGAACTTCAACTTAGACAATAATTAAGGGCATCCAAACATGTTAATACTGTGTTTTGAAAACCAAAAGCGATCATATTTAGTTATCCCCCTGCTGTAACCTATTGGCTGTAGCTAAATGAACTCACTGGTACCAATGGAGATGACATAGCTGACAGCTGTGAAGTTTGTGAAACTTTGTGAAAGTCGTGGTTCAGGACTCTTCCGCTGAGGCACTTGGGGAAAGCTCCTGGAGAAAACAGGGAAATAGGAGAATAAATAGGAAGAAATGGCATCAACACACTGGTAAAGATGGTTGTATATGTCAAAGTGCCAGTGAACCAGGAATCTTGTTTTTGGTTTGTTTTAACCCTTGGTATGTCTCGTATGATCATAAACATTGTGATCTATGCTATTTTCTCACCTTTACTAAATCAATTGCGTAATGCAAAAACATTTTTATTGTGTGAGGTTACACAATAGCGATCGGATTGAGCCTGTCTCACTTATTACAGCACTCGCATTTGCAGTATTACAACTGTTACGAACTGGTTGTCTGTGGAGACACTGTTTCGGATCTATGGGAACAATTACTGCTTATCGCCTGACATGTCACCAAAGAGGACAATACAGAACTCTTTGAGATAGCCACTTTAACCATTAGTCTGTATCTCGATCCTGATCCTCAATCCAAATTCTGTATCCAAAGTCTGAGTCCAGATTGTGAATCCATCGTGGGAATACATGGAGAAACCACACCAACACACACACTCACAGACACAGGCACACACACACAGAAACAAACACACACACACACACACACACACACACACACACACACACACTAGGGGTGTAAATATTAATAGATTTGTATCGATTAATCGATTTGTAACGATTAATCGATTATACAGCCGACGATTCGATGCATCGGTTCGTCTGCTGTAAAAAATATTGAGTATCGAATCGTATCGAATCGAATCGTATCGTGGGGAATTCTGAAGTATCAAAAATAATTGAATCGTTTAATCGTTATCGGCTTAAGAAATCGATATCGTATCGAATCGTCATGAAGGCCGATTTACACCCCTTACACACACACACACACACACACACACACACACACACACACACACACACACACACACACACACACACACACACACACACACACACACACACACACACACACACACAGACACACACACACACACACACACACACACACAAAGCACCTCCTCCTGCTCCTCCTCTGTGTCGTCGTCGCTGACGACAGGCTTGGCTCGGATGCGGCCGGACCTCCGGCTGCGGCCCTTTCCTCGCTCGCCCGCCTTCTCCCGACGACCCAGGCGGATCTTCACCTTCACCGGGCGGGCTGCACAGGACACACACACACACACACACACACACACACACACACACACACACACACACACACACACACACACACACACACACACACACACACAGACACACACACACACACACACACACACACACACACACCATGACCATCGGAACACTCACTATGGCACTGCTACAGGCCAAGCATAAAGTGTAAGAAAACACTAGTGAACAAAATAAGTGTAACCACAGCAACACCATCATCTTTATGATTGGCTGAAACGCAATGACACTTGTTTGACCACAGATGGCGCGTGGTTCGTGCGGAGTAACTTTGGCGTTTGGTGCGTCCTTAAAGGAGTCCTGACCTCAATGTACCTCACTGATGACTCACAGCAGGACTCTCTACCCCCTAACCTCCAGGCATACACTGTTTAAACACAAACTAGCAAACAACATATAGAGAACCATTGAGACGCCAACAGTGATCACACACACACACACACACACACACACACACACACACACACACACTCACACTCTGTATCGGAGCCTTCCTCCTGCTCGTCCTCCTCTTCCTCGCTCTCCTCCCCCTCGCTCTCCTCTTCCCTCTCGATCTTCTGCCTCAGGCTGGTGAACACCGACTGGAGCACGATGGAGTCCTCATAGATCTGCACACACACACACACACACACACACACACACACAATGTGGTTTCAAAAGTAAAAAGAAGACATTTACCAGCCGAGAGCTGGTAGAAGTCAGAGCTGTGGTGGGAGTCAGAGCTGTGGTGGGAGTCAGAGCTGTGGTGGGAGTCAGAGCTGTGGTGGGAGTCAGAGCTGGTAGGAGTCAGAGCTGTGGTGGGAGTCAGAGCTGGTAGGAGTCAGAGCTGTGGTGGGAGTCAGAGCTGGTAGGAGTCAGAGCTGTGGTGGGAGTCAGAGCTGGTGGGAGTCAGAGCTGTGGTGGGAGTCAGAGCTGTGGTGGGAGTCAGAGCTGGTGGGAGTCAGAGCTGTGGTGGGAGTCAGAGCTGTGGTGGGAGTCAGAGCTGTGGTGGGAGTCAGAGCTGTGGTGGGAGTCAGAGCTGTGGTGGGAGTCAGAGCTGGTAGGAGTCAGAGCTGTGGTGGGAGTCAGAGCTGGTGGGAGTCAGAGCTGGTGGGAGTCAGAGCTGGTGGGCCTCACCAGGGAGCCCTCCAGGTTGAAGGTCTGGGCGTTCTGGAAGAGCAGCATGACGTCCCGCTCCAGGTCGGCCAGGCTGCGGTAGCGGTGGCCTCGGATCTTCTCCTGCAGCCCAAAAACACACCTCTATGTACACGGCCCACAGCCGCACACAGTGTCTGTGTGTGTGAGTGAGTGCGTGTGTCACTATGAGTGATAGAGTGTGAAAGTCTGTGTGTGTGTGTGTGTGTGTGTGTGTGCGTGTGTGTTGATCTCTGTGAGCGTGTCTGTTGGTCTGTGCATTTGAATTCACATTTGTGTGTGCGTGTGTGCGTGCGTGCGTGTGTCTGCACCTTGATCTTCCTGAAGTCCACAGGCCTGCGGATCAGCTCGTAGTACTCGGGAAGCTCCTTGCGTGAGGGCAGCTGAATGAACACCTCGCTCAGCTGCCGGCCGCTGGCGCTACGGGGGCGTGACGTCGTCAGCGTGGGACCACAACAGTGTGACAGTGTCAGCGTAAAGCCATGTCATGACACAGTGACACATGTAAGCACATGCATGTGTTGAGCTAGCCCCAAAATCGTTCCCAAACCTGTTCATGACCCCGTGTTAATTTTTTTTCGAAACTGGTACATGACGTATCCTCAAATATCTACGGCTTACAAGTCAGCAATCCCCTCGCCCCCCATACCCATACCAGGGGACCCCCAGCGGGGGTCCGGCCCTCCAGCGGGGGTCTGAACCCCTGGGCTGTCGGCCGGTCGGTGCGCCGGCTGCTGCTACCTGTCTTTGTACTTGATGACGGCCTCCACGATCCTCCTCATCTTCTTGGTGAGGGGGGCCGGGTTGGGGGACAGCCGCTCCACCGGGGGGCGCCCCCTCCTGCGGTGCCTCTTCCCCTCCTCGTCCGGGCCCCCCCGGAGGCCACTCCGGGAGGAGGAGCCGGTGGAGGAGGAGGAGGGGCCGGGGAGCTCCGGGTCCCGCTCCCTCCTCCTCTTGCGCGTGGTCTTCTTGTGGCGCACCTCGTCCTCGATCTCCTCCAGCGTCCCGTCCTCCACGGCCTGCCGGGGGGGGGGTCAGAGGTCGGAGGTCAGAGGTCGGAGGTCAGCGGTGCGCTACAGATGGGGTGCCGCTCTGACACTGATGGAGACGGAAGGCGGAGGCAGGACGAGGGATGCAGAACCCGTCCGGGCATCGGTGGACCCAGGCCAGAGGGTGTGTTCAGGAGAGAACCAGCCAGGCTTACACACACACTGACCCTCCCATGATGGTGGCTTGGTTCAAGCCCTCATTACACCAACCCTTCTGCTCTATGAGACTGGAACTCTGATTAAGGGCTCGACAAATTAATTGCCCTCACTTGACCTGACTTGATGCATTTCCTTCCCTACTAGATTTTATCAAAAGTAATATGTGGCACGTGAATTCAATTAAAATGTTCTTACTTCCTTAATTGCCAATTTAGCGAAAATATTTGTACGACGAACGAATGTCACAGATGGCGAGTGGTTCCTGACTCCTCCTCGTCGTGTCGTATTAATTCACATCCTCGTGTTCATTAGATGTGAGCGTCAACACGCACGGCTTATCCTTTTATTGAAACAGGGTTTGGTGTTCACACACCGGGCTACACCTGACTCTCTGCGTCTCCTCACCTTGAGCCACTGACTCTCCTCACCTTGAGCCACTGTGTCTCCTCCCCTTGAGCCACTGCGTCTCCTCCCCTTGAGCCACTGACTCTCCTCACCTTGAGCCACTGACTCTCCTCCCCTTGAGCCACTGACTCTCCTCACCTTGAGCCACTGCGTCTCCTCACCTTGAGCCACTGCGTCTCCTCACCTTGAGCCACTGCGTCTCCTCCCCTTGAGCCACTGCGTCTCCTCCCCTTGAGCCACTGCGTCTCCTCCCCTTGAGCCACTGACTCTCCTCCCCTTGAGCCACTGACTCTCCTCCCCTTGAGCCACTGCGTCTCCTCACCTTGAGCCACTGACTCTCCTCCCCTTGAGCCACTGACTCTCCTCACCTTGAGCCACTGCGTCTCCTCACCTTGAGCCACTGCGTCTCCTCACCTTGAGCCACTGCGTCTCCTCCCCTTGAGCCACTGCGTCTCCTCCCCTTGAGCCACTGCGTCTCCTCCCCTTGAGCCACTGACTCTCCTCCCCTTGAGCCACTGACTCTCCTCCCCTTGAGCCACTGCGTCTCCTCACCTTGAGCCACTGACTCTCCTCCCCTTGAGCCACTGCGTCTCCTCACCTTGAGCCACTGCGTCTCGGTCAGCGAGTCGCTGTAGTCCACCTCCTTGCGGAGGCGCGAGCCGCGACCGAACAGCTTTTCCTCCTCGTCCTCGCAGGTGAGCCGCTCCACCTCGGCGTCGTCCTTCAGGATCCAGGCCGGCAGCTCGTCCTCCTCCATCAGCCGGGGCCGGCGCCGCGGGTTACGGGCGTCCTCGCGGCGCCGGTCCAGGTCCATACGCTGGAGGGGAGGAGAGAGAGAGAGAGAGAGAGAGAGAGAGAGAGAGAGAGAGAGAGAGAGAGAGAGAAAATATATTGGAACATTTGAGTTGTAGTCCCTCCTAATTTTCAAGGCGTGTAATTCATTTGATAGAGCACAGATCATTGTGGATTTCGTCTGGTCCTTCTCTCCAGGTAGGTTGCTTGAAAGACACATTTTAAAGCAGCGTTAGCTAGACTAGTATTCTTGGATGTCTCATTGTTCTCAGGCTGGTTTAAAGGGGGAAGAGAAAAAGATGAGATGAAGACGCATTATGAAGCATCTTCCAATGGATCCTCTCTTCTCCTCTATTAACCTCTCTTTTCCTCTTTCATCCTCTCGTTTCATTGTAAATACTTGCTAAACGACACACTGATAAACGACACACTGATAAACGACACACTGACCATGAACTGTTCAAATTCCTCCTCGCTCCTGGCAATCATCTGGTTTACGGTCTCATCGTCTGGCACCTCATCCTCCTCCTAGACACACACACATGCACACATGCAAGCACACACACAGACTCACAAACAGGGCAAAACAGCTTTGCTTCAAATATTCCATCAGCTTCGACCCATTGCAATGTAAATCTCGTGATGCGCGTTGGGAACTCATCACTCGACGGCGGTGGAGGAGGAGGAGGAGGAGAGAAGGCGGACCACCCACCCAAGGACAGACACACACCTCGTCCTGCTCCTCCGTCTCCAGGATGGCCTGCAGGAAGGCCCGGCGCTCGTTGCTGGAGGACTTCTGGTCGAACATGCCCGCCTGGATCACCTTCTGGTCCACGTTGAGCTTGTACTTGGCCGCCGCCAGGATCTTCTCCTCCACGCTGTTGATGGTGCACAGGCGCAGCACGCGCACCTCGTTGGTCTGCCCGATGCGGTGGGCCCGGTCCTGGGCCTGCAGGTCCTGGGGAGAGCGGCGTACGGAGAGCGGTGTCAGGGTCCAGGGGGGGCAGGGAGGAATAGAAGGGACAGCAGTAGCTCAGGAGGTGGAGCGCGTTGGCTGGTAACCGCAAGGTTGCAAGTTCGATCCCCGGCTCCTCCTAGCTAGTGTGTCGAGTGTCGAGGTGTCCCTGAGCAAGGCGCCTAACCCTAACTGCTCCCGACGCACTGGCGGTCGCCTTGCATGGTCGACGACGCTGTCGCTGTGTGAATGTGTGAATGTGTGCATGAATGGGTGACTGTCAGGTAATATTGTAAAGCGCTTTGGATAAAAGCGCAATATAACGGCAGTCCATTTACCATTTAGGGACGACGCAGTGAACGGCTGAACCCAAATTAATGTCACGCTAGTTACATATGGATGCAGAACCTAAGAGCGAATGTTTGAGTGGAATTCTATGGGGAGCACGCTACAGGGTCTAGGTCAATGAAGTCTCGGGTCATGACCTGACCCATGACCAGACCTGTCCCCACCGGCTCCATGACAGAGCTGGTGGGGATTAAAACCTTGATTAACGTGGCGGTTGAAATGTACAAAGCGACATGTACGAAGACGCTAACACTAATCAGAATCAGAAAGAGTTCGTAACCAGGTAAGTTGTCATGTACGAGGGTTTCTTTTCAGAAGTGTGGTTGGGTAAGGGTGAACTCGTCCGCAATGACAAAAAAACACTGTACACATACGATAAAAAAGTTTATGAAACACGGTATATACATATCAAAACCTAAAGTATAGGAAAGTGTGTTCCTGGAAAAATAATCTGTTGGGATACGGGGTGATGAGGGGCGGAGTATCAAAATCAATCTTACTGTCAATCAGTACCAGTAGAAGCTGGGGTGGGGGGGGAGGGTCCTCCTACCTGGTGGGGGTTCCAGTCCGAGTCAAAGATGACCACGGTGTCAGCGGACTGCAGGTTGAGGCCCAGGCCGCCGGCCCGCGTGCTGAGCAGGAAGATGAAGTACTGGGAGTCGGGGTCGTTGAAGGACTTCAGCAGCATGCCGCGGTCGTCTGCCTTAGTGGTGCCTGACCCCAACAGGATGATAACATACATATAACATCCTGATGATGATACACCTATAACAACAGGATGATAACATACATATAACATCCTGATGATGATACACCTATAACAACAGGATGATAACATACATATAACATCCTGATGAACATCCTGATGATACACCTATAACAACATGATGATAAAACACATATAACATCATGATGTTAATACACCCATAATATCATGATGATGATACACATATAACATCATGATGATAATACACCCATAATATCATGATGATGATACACATATAACATCATGATAATACACATATAACATCATGATGATGATACACATATAACATCATGATGATAATACACAAATAACACATGATGATAATAATACATATAACATCATGATGATAATACACCCATAATATAATGATGATAATACACATATAATATCATGATGATGATACACATATAACATCATGATGATAATACACAAATAACACATGATGATAATAATACATATAACAACATGATGATAATACACATAATACAACATGATAAAATACATATAACATCATGATGATAATACAGATAAATACAGACACAACATGATGATAATTCTTTAGATATAATGACGAAAGCACGATAACACACTCATGCACACACAGAAACACGCACACACACACACACACACACACGCCGGGGCAGCCCTCTCACCGTCCAGGCGTAGGTATTTGAAGGAGCGGTAGGCGAAGTAGTCCTCCATGATGGTCATGAGTGTGGTCATCTGGCAGAACAGCAGCACCTTGTGGTTGGTGGCCTCCAGCTTGGGCAGGATCCGGTCCAGAACCTCAAACTTACCCGACGCTCGGTACAGGTCAGGCCTGGGCCCAAAAGAAACACACGTGTGTTCCAACTCTGGGTGTGGGAACCGGTCCCCAAACCCGTATAAACACAGGTACAACTTTGACTGGTGAACTACATTGTAGTCTATACAAATGTGATATAGTAATGTTTTTACTTTTTTATGAAACCTTTATTTAACCAGGTAAAGTTGAATTCATTACAGAAAGCAGAACGGATCACATGGATACAGGTTAAATACTAACCCCTGGACTATACCACCAGAGAAGCCTAAATGCTCGGAAAATGACTCCTGAAAAAAACACAATTTGTATTCATCATTTAGTATCATGTTTTCATTTGCCTGCTGTCAGCCAATCAACCATATCCATTACTTAATTATTATTATTTTGTATTTTTTGATAGGCGGCAATGTCATGGTTAGTGTGTTAGTGTAGTCCTGGGTCTGTTATTAATTCATGACTGTCGTACCTCTATCTGCTGGAATATGTAGGGGTGGTTGCAGATCTTCCTCAGCTGCATAATGGTGTTCATGAGAGTCTTTGTTCCTCCTTTGCCCTGCAGTGCAAAAAAACAATGTTAGATTGAGACGTAAAACAGCCATTTCAGCCGAGTAAAAAGACAAATGAAAATATTAATGAAAACAAAGAAATAAAGAAAAAAAAAAAAGGCATATTGCTCTGCTGACTATATTTAAGTTTCCATTTATCTTTTTGCTAAAAGGTGCTGGAGCTATGATTTAAGAGCTCTCATTCGAGTATAACTTCATGTTAATGCTTTTGCCAACCGTCAGTTATTAGTGAGTGAAGTCCACTGTGAGAATAGCAGTTTTGAGTATACCTCGCCGGCCTTTTTAACTTTTTTAGACTGCTCCCAATTTATTTCTGACCAATCAGGGTATCTCCTCTGTGATTGGTCCTGGGAATCAATCTTTCCAGTAAATCACATGTGCCCCTCCCCAATGGTGGCATAAACGTAGGGAGGGAGTGAGCAGAGAGGGCGGGGACGTGTTTTGGGTAGTTGAGTGACAAAATCCTGCTCTTCTCCTCTCTCTCTTTACAGCTCCTGAAACCTCCCGACAGCAGCCACGGACGCTTTAAACGGTGCGGCGCGCGGCGGAGTGAGCCATGTGTGCCGGCAGAGTGAACCGCGTGTGCCGCGTGACCTTCTTGTCCTTCTCCGAGCCGTCGGTGAGCAGGATGCCCTTGGCCTGCATGTGTCGGTACAGCACCCTCTGCAGAGCCGACATGTCGCACTTGATGACGTACTCCACCTGGGCGGGATCCAGAGCAGCCGGGGGGAGAGAGGAGGGGGAGAGGAAGGGGGGTTGAGGAGCCACGATAGAAAAAGAACAGAACGGGAGAACATCAGATACGGGGTGTATGTGTCATTTTTTAAAGGTAAGCCTCACCTTCTCCGGAAGCTGCGCCTCCACTTCCTTCTTGAGCCTCCGCAACAGGAAGGGGCGGAGCACCTTGTGCAGGCGGCGAATAATGAGGATAGTCTCCTCCTCGTTCAGATCCACCTAATGATGTGTGTTTATATGTATGTATAAAGATATGAAAAGAGAGAGAGAGAGAGAGAGAGCAGAGAGAGAGAGAAAATTGAATTTAAAGTCCACAGAAACCCGGATCTATGGCGGCGGCGCACAGGAGTCTACATATGTCTGGAATAAGAGAAGGCGAAGCCGATCCACCTTTGCATTCTAACTGCATGGACATGATCAGCTCAGCAGACCGTACGCGGTCATGTGGTGTCATGCAAACGGACAGCGCGGGGCTAACACTCACGCTCACTTTCTCCCCGGTCATGGCGAAGGGGGCGTTGAACCACTGCTCGAAGGTGCTGCAGCTCTTGAAGATGGTGGGCAGCAGGAAGTTGAGCAGGGCCCAGAGCTCGGGCAGCTTGTTCTGTAGCGGCGTGCCCGTCAGCAGCACCCGCCGCGGGGCCAGGTAGTGGGTGTTGAGCACCTGGGTCAGCTTACAGTGGTGGTTCTTCATGCGGTGGCCCTCGTCCACGATCATGTACTTCCACCGGATCTGGGCGGGCGGGGAGGGGAAGGAGCGGGGATGGGAGAGAGGAGTGGAGGAGAGGAGGGGAGCGGAGAGGAGGGGAGGGGAGGAGATAGGAGATAGGAGAGGAGGGGAGGGGAGAAGAGAGGATGGGAGGGGAGAAGAGAGGAGGGGAGGTGTGGATGGGCGAGGTGGGGAGAGGAGAGGAGCGGAGAGGAGGAAGGGAGGGGAGATGAGAGAATACTTATGATGCTATTCCTTCTTTTGAAAAACCTAGAAATCTCAAGATGGATGGACAGAAAGCAAGGAGACAGCCCATAAGTAATGCCTTTTCAACCCAAAACAAAAGACTTCTTGCCCATTCTCCTCCCATGACCCTGAGTAGTTCTGTTTTCCAAACCAAAACCTGAGCCATTGTTTAGGGAGACAATTGCCTGACCTACAACACCCACCTGGTAGCTCGGACAAGAAGCTTATATGACAACATGTGAGCATATGGAGCATAGCAGCAGATGACCAAAGAGGACACTCGGGGATGCAGTTCAACTATACAGGCGGCAGCACCTAGGAGAAAGCACTGAGACGCAGCACAGAGGGGGTGTCAGATTGGGCGGGGTCAATTTCATGAGTGAGTGTAGTTTGTCTGATCATTGATCATTAATTCCTCAGTGAATTAATGAGGGTGACACTGAACACTCAAGATTTTGCATGGATCTGTACATTTGTCGGTGTGCGTGTGCATGTATGTGATTGTATGTGTATGAGTGTTTGTGGGCATGCACGCATGTGTGTGTGTGTGTCTGAGTGTGTGTGTGTGTGTGTGTGTGTGTGTGTGTGTGTGTGTGTGTGTGTGTGTGCGTGTGCATGTGTCTGTGTGTCATGTAAACTGTGTGCCTTACCTTGGCCAGGATCTGCTTGTCCTTGATGATGTACTCGTAGGTGGTGAGCAACACGTTGAACTTGCCGCTGCGCAACTGAGGTACAAAGGCACGCCTAGCAGCAGGAGAGCCCTGCAGGAGAGAGACAAGAGAGGGGTTCATGAACGGGTCTGCAGGAGAGCCCTGCAGATGTTTGCCATGTCAGTGGCAGCATCCTGGCCAGAACTGTTGTCCGGAAACTTAAATCCTAAAACCTTAAATCCTTAAAACCTAAATCCACTTGGAGGGGGGACGTTTTTATTAGTGGCTTCCGTTTCTCATGTCACGCTCAGTATGATGTCGTTCACGGGTCTCACCTTGAAGGACACCTTGACGACCGTCGGAGCCCACTTGTCAAACTCGCACACCCAGTTGGAGAGGGTTCTGAAAAAAAAAAAAATAACACAGCATCTCACTCTGTTGTCACAACCAAAAAATTTATGCAGAATCAGAACGGATCCATGGTTCTTGCTCTGTGTGTGTGTGTGTGTGTGTGTGTGTGTGTGTGTGTGTGTGTGTGTGTGTGTGGTGTGTGGTGTGTGTGTGTGGGGCCCACGAGAGAGGGACGATGATGAGGTAGGGCCCGTTGAGGCGCTTGTTCTCCATGAGGTAGGTGATGAGGGCGATGGTCTGGATGGTCTTCCCCAGGCCCATCTCGTCCGCCAGGATCCCGTTCAGGTTGTTGTTGTACAGAGAGACCAGCCACTCCAGGCCTTTCACCTGACACACACACACACACACACACACACACACACACACACACACACACACACACACACACACACACACACACACACACACACACACACACACAGACAAACATACACGCAAGTGATTAGTGGGTGACCAGTGCTACAAATATATATTTTTGTCCAAATCTAGATTTAAATGTACAAAGTATTAAAAAACTTAAAGACATTAATGGACTCCATAGGCTAAACGGCTGCAATAATTATGACTGGCCGTTTTGTGTGACCGGGACTCTTCAACCCAACGTTCTGGCCACTCCCACTTAACCTGAGGGTAGCAGGCAGAGAAAGTGGATGCCTCCACAGCAATATGTCTATGTTTGCTTACTTCTGATAAGACTCAAGTCTATTTTGGTCACTCAATTCAAAACAAAATTTAGCGTCTGTCCCGACACGGCCGTGTGAGTTGGGCTCCACACTAACTATAAGCTGCTCGCATTCCCCCTCCACCCCCCGTCTGGTTGTGGGGGGGGGGGCGGGGGAGGGTCTGCTGGGTGCTGGCGGTCACCTGGTACTGTTTGAGCTGTCCGTTGATCAGCAGGCTGGACTGTTTGTCCACCTGCTCCGTGATGGCGTGGGCCACCAGGTAGTAGGACTGGAGCCCGCGGGCGAAGGCTGCGCTGCCGTACTCATCGTCCACGTCCTGCTTGGCGTGCCTGCAGAGGAACACCGCCTTTACTGTCAGGCACACAACACTACGTGTTGCACAGAAGCAGAAAACCGGTATGGTTTAATGTTGGTAATGTAGTGGTATATGGGTGGTGAAGGTATGGTATAATGGTGGTAATGTGGTGGTATATGGGTGGTGAAGGTATGGTATAATGGTGGTAATGTGGTGGTATATGGGTGGTGAAGGTATGGTATAATGGTGGTAATGTGGTGGTATATGGGTGGTGAAGGTATGGTATAATGGTGGTAATGTGGTGGTATATGGGTGGTGAAGGTATGGTATAAGGGTGGTACTGTGGAGGTACATGAGTGAGGTTATGGTATAATGGTGGTACTGTGGAGGTACATGAGTGAGGGTATGGTATCATGGTGGTACTGTGGAGGTACATGAGTGAGGGTATGGTATCATGGTGGTACTGTCGAGGTGTATGGGTGGGAAATCTTACTCTATGATGTGGCGGACGTCCACCTCAGACACGTCCTCGCAGTCGGGATCTGGGATCTTCTTCTTCTTCTCCTCCTCCACCGGAGCGGTGGACGGCTGAGGCTCCTCCTCTTCCTCCTGCGGGGGCCGAGCGTTTAAGACCACACGTTACGTTAAACAACAGCCATGCTTCTATGGCTGTCGCCATTGTGAGGAGACTCCTATAACCTTGATACCATAATAGGGAAGCTTCCTTGTGATTTATTCATTTTGTGTAAGCTGGACACCCTATAACCAGGTAGCATTTCTTGGCATTGAGACACAGCATAGAGGATGGACCCACCTCCTCCTCCTCCTCCTCTTCCTCGCTGCCTTCGCTGTCTGAGCGCGGGGCCATCTCGTAGCTATAGGAACACAAATGTATCCTATGTTTAATAATACTTCATGTGTACTCAAATGTGTTCTTAAAAGGTACCTGTAGCGCCTTTAAGTACAGTGCTTACAACTAGGCTGAGAAAATATGTGTGATGATTAGAACAAGAAGACCCACAATAAAGACAAGGAGAACAACTGACAATCCCAATTTCAAGAGTCCCTCCCTCTCCCTTGCCTCTCACTAGACCCATGTAACTGAAGCATGCTTGGAAGTGTCTCCCACCCTCGCACCAATATCCACACACTCAAAGTACGCCACGTGCCATGCAGTCCTGAGAACGCCCGGGGATCCGTACAACTTAAAAGAGTCATACACAGAGAAGCAAGAGGGAGGACAGCAGAGTAGTAAACAGAGCAGCTAGAGCAGGACTGGGGGGTCCGTGTCTCACCCTGGGTTCATCTCCAGCCAGTTCTCCAGCTGGCTGGCCTTGGGGGCGTCCACGCCGGACAGGATGTTGCCGCTCTCCACGTGGATGACCTTCACCGGCAGGTCGCTCATCTGACTGCTCTCGTCCAGCGGCTGTATAAATAAAAGACGAAAACACGTTGGGTACAATACTAACATTGCAACATAACAACCTCATTACATCACTACACCTTAAGGCCACTCGCTCACACTCAGCTACAGGTGAGGTTTCGTTACACCTTAGCCAAATACCGTCTCTTTTCTTCAACATCTGCATCGTGTCGCTGATGATATAATCAGTAGGCCCTGACGCAGTACATTTTAGCGCTGCCAGCACCGGCACCAGCCCGGCTCACCTCTCCATCGGGGCCCAGGGCAGGAGCCTGTCCTTCTGCAGCCTCCAGCTGAAACACACGGCCCACCACAACGCCGCATCGTCACACATGGCGGTATGAAGCATTGTTTATGCCACCATGTGCACACAGCGTTGTTCAATATGTTCAACATAATGTTGAACATATAGATAGACAACTAGATGATGTGCTCGAAGCACTGCAGACGAGTATTTTATTCGCAGCTTATCGGGTCGTTATAAACCAATAATATTACAGATGAAAGTAACTGATGGTTGGGGGATGAGCTAATGAAGCAAAAAGAAAATCAAACTCTGGTAAGACCATCGGTGTTCAGAGCACCAACACAGAGCACTGCACCCCGAGCGTTACCTTCTTCTTCTTCTTCTTCTTCTTCCTCTCGCGGAGGGCCTGCACGGCCTTGTGGGCGCGCACCAGCTCCGTGAGGTTGGCCACGTACTCGTCCGTCTGCTGCAGCAGGTAGGCCAGCCGCTTGTCCTTCTTCTGGTCGATCAGCTTCCTGTAGCCCTCCTCGTCCTCCGCCTGGCACACACACACAAGCATGCACGCCCGCCCGCCCGCCCGCACGCCCGCCCGCCCGCCCGCCCGCCCGCCCGCCCGCCCGCACGCCCGCCCGCACGCACGCACGCACGCACGCACACACACAGAGACAAATGCAGCGTGTGTGTGAGTGTGTGAGGTGTTTATGTACGTACAAGTTGTTGCAATTGTACCTTGTGTGTTTGCACCATGGCCACTCAAAGCTTGGAAGAGTTAAGGTCACCAACGTGCACACAGACACAAATATACACATACAAACACACACACACACACACACACACACACACACACACACAGGCCACGCAAGCGCGCACACATGTGCACACACAAACAAACACACACACACACACACACACACAACACTTTGGCAACCATTCAAGGTAAAGACTTCTCTACGTTGTTGAGAGCGATGGTGATGTATCCTACCACACACATCTGGCTATAATGCCCTCCCTCCGTCACACACACACACACACACAGTGTCCCTGGCCTCCAGACCTCCTCACCATGAGCCTTCTCATCCGCTCCTTCTCGATGCGCTCATTCTCCTTCTTCTGCTCGCGCTCTGTGTTGGCGTGGTATGTGGCCACCGCCTTGGTCAGCTTCTGCATCTTCCCTCCGATGGAGCGGTGGAACTCCTTGAAGTCCTTGGCGTGCTGCAGGATGCTGTTGAGGTACTCCTGGATGGGGGAGAGAGAGAGAGAGAGAGAGAGAGAGAGAGAGAGAGAGAGAGAGAGAGAGAGAGAGAGAGAGAGAAATCATCGGACAATAATATTATGGAACAAAGCAACAGCAAATGAGAAGAGAAGAGGAAAGAACAGAATTAGAAGAGATAGAGAAGAAGAAGAGATACGTGAAGAGATATGTGGAGAGGAGAGGAATAGGAGAGGTGACAAGGAGACGAGATGAGAAAAAAGTAGGAGAGAAAGAAGAGGAAAAGAGAGGAGAGGATAGGAGAGGAGAGAAGAGAGGGGAGGAGAGATGGAGCGGAGAGGAGAGGGGAAGCATGTAAAGAAAGAGAAGAGACGAGGAGAGAGAGAAGAAGAGAGTAGACAGTGTTCAATAAATCTCCTTCCAGCGGTGCTGTGGTCACATCCCCGGGGCGTGCGTCAGGTCAGTCACCTGGTGCTTCTGCCTTCGTTTGCGCTCCTGCTCGATCTTCTGCTGCTTCTCCAGTTTCTCCGTGATGCGGGCCTCCCGCAGGGACTGACGCTTGCTGCGCTTGTAGGCCTTGTGGTCCAGGGCTGTCTCCAGGGCCGTGTCCCGCCGCATGCACACCACCACCTCCTGACGGAGCTGCAGCGCGCACACGCACGCACGCACACACACACACACACACACACACACACACACACACACACACACACACACACACACACACACACACACACACACACACACACACACACACACACACACACACACACACACACACAGATAAATACACAGGCACACACACAGAAACATACGCAGACACACACACACACACACACACACACACACAGACACACACGCAAGCACACACACACAGGCACGCACGCATACACACACACACAAACACGTGTTCAATGAGAACCTCTAAAATAATTCTTGAAGATAAGGTGTTTGAGGCTAGATGTTGAAGAATTTATTGTAAGTTTAGATATTAACACATAAACCAGAAGCACACAGACATGCAAACACGCACACACACATTCATGGACTCGTCCCTTTTTTCTGTGTATTCCATTGTTTATGTTGATTGAAAGCCAAATTAATCTAAATGGTTGACATGGCTTACTTTCACCGCCAGTCACGGCTCTCTTCACTGTGATTGGCTTACCCCACCGGTACACTCTGGCCATGAGCATTACCTGCCTCTGGAAGGTGAGCAGGCGCAGGGCCTTGATCTCGATGGTGGCCTTGGTGCGCAGGTCACCGGCCAAGGAGCCCGGCAGGTTCTCCAGCTCCGCGATGCGGTGGCTGATACGCGCCTGCAGCCTGGGACACCGGTACACGGTTCACAACACACCGCGAGGAGGACCTTCCTCCGTGACCTACTACTATCAGACCAGGTCGCCTCCCTGTCGGACGCCTTCCCTCTGCTAATGTCACCGAGGTCAGAGGGCTGCAGTAACAACAACTCCTTATGTAAATGATCCCCGCAAAGCACCCAAAAATGTTTACTAGAGTGTTTGAACTTTGAACCCAGAGGAGGGGCGGGGCTGGTTAATCACACTGCTCAGACGGCCTGGCCCTTACATTAGACAGCATACTTCAGGTAACGTAGTGAAGAAGTACTTCCTCAACATGGTTGTTGAACCCAGTGTTCAAATATAATCACATGAAGAAAAACATAGTTAAATAAAAATGCATTAAACATCACAGAATCCCATTTGATTGGAAGCGGTTCTACAGCCCTATGAGAGATGGACACATGCTCCCCAGTGCTCTGTCGTGCTGGTGTGACTCTAACACACAGAGCCCGGTACCTGATCTCCCTCTCTTGCAGGATCTCCAGGGGGTCCAGGCCGCAGGGCTTCTGGATGGGCGTGACGCGGTTGGGCTTGGCGTGGTGCGGCATCATGGGACCAGGCTGGGCCGGGTGCCCGGGGGACTGGGTCTGGGGGGCCATGAGCGGGGAGGCGGCGGGGGGCACGGGGGGTGGAGCGGGGGAGGGCCGGCCCGCGGGCTGCGGAGGGAGGAGCTTCTGGGGGAGGCCCGAGCAGGGGGCCGCGGCGCTCACCAGGGGGCCTGGGGGGGGGAGACGAGGAGACGCTGCGCTGAAACCCTGGGAGTGAGTGCAGTTTAACATTGCGACATGCTGGGCTGGATTCAAGGTCAACTGACAAAGGACACACCGAGAAATGTATACACTTATACCTGAACCGTAACCCTAAGTTGTAGTGGAATGGGCTGAATGTCATGTTACGTCATGTTTGGAAAATAAATCCCTTATATTATAAGAGAATATTTCGCCTGTTTGTCAACCCAAACAGCGGGCCAGTTCTCGGCAATTATTTCTGAAACATGAAGTTCACACCCAGTTTACTGTAATGTAAAGCTACCTCCACATACCCTCAGACCAAGTCTTGGGTGGACCATTGGGGTTAGACCCCTGGATTCCGGTCAGGACCCCTAAGGGTCCGTGTGGAGGCATGTGGGGTCCCATCAGTCCTATGGACACAACCAACACCCTGTTGAATACAACTTGCTGTTTCGTGGCTCCATCTTTGTTCATGGGTGAACCAACACTAAAGTCTACTCACCGTGGGCTCTGCCGTAGCCGGCGAGTCCCGGGCACGGCCCAGCGGGGCCCCCGCCCGGGCCTACCCCAGCTCCAGGGGCCAGGCTGGGGATGGGCTGTTGCTGCATGGGCCTCTTCCCCTGGACGGCCATCTGGAGGTGGTCTGGCAGGGGCTGCCCACGAGCCAGCATCTTATAGGCCATAATCTGGGCCCTCAGCTGCTGCAGCTGGGTCTGGTTGAACGGGGTGGGACCGGCGGGGCCCCCGGGACCCCCAGGCCCCCCGGGGCCCATGGATACTAGGCCAGGTCCCAGGCCGGGAGCACCGGGGCCCAGGCCGGGTCCGGGTCCGGGATTGGGTCCAGGGCCTGCGCTACCAGCGGGTCCCGCTCTGTTGTTGGGACCACTGCTCTGTGGATCTCCGCTGGAGCCGTCCAAGGGGGTGAGACCAGAGCCAGGGCCGGTGAAAGACGAGGAGGAGGCTGAAGATGGAATGAGAGGACCCGATGGAGGCCCATTGGAAGGGCTGGAGTGGTCCGAGCCCCCTAGTGGCGACTGGTAACCTGGGGAAAACGCAGCCCACAGAGAGTGGATGTCAAGGTCTAACAGCATCACAGAGTTATTCCTGGCAGTTGTCCGTAGCAACGATAATATCAAGCCAATGGTCATTCATGTAATTTAAGTACAGAGCTGTTTTTTTTGACACTCAACATATTTGCACTTCTACATAGATAGATAGATAGATAGATAGATAGATAGATAGATAGATAGATAGATAGATAGATAGATAGATAGATAGATAGATAGATAGATAGATCGATCTTGCTTTGCTTATTTTGAGTCCCTGCAAAGGCCGGTTGCTAGTCTAGTTATTTAGAAGACAACTGCAACTTTAAATTATGATGATATATTTCTACATTTAGTGCCTAGTATTTAAGTCAAGCATGCATGAAACATATACTTGTTTGATGCTAGGCTAGGAAAAGTAAAACAGCCTTTGTTGGCATATTTACAGGCCTAGCGTTAGCTGAGTGGTCAACATCTCACACAGCACTGCTTCAAAGAGGTGAGACAGGTTTACCCTGAGTCTCTCCTTCTCAGTAAAACCCAAGACAGTGAGTCACATAATCTGGGAAGCAAACCAGGTGAGTTACTCCTACACAGGTTTATAGGCCCACCTCCCACTCACAGTCAGGCCCTACTGGGTTACACCACATACACACAGTACAGCCATTGCACTAAGCTAGCCAGCTCACCAAACCTCAACCAGTACCTTCTAGACAAGTGGTTCCTCCCTACAAGTGTGCTTTAGTGCAAGACAATGCCCTAAGGCATGCAAAGATGAGGGTGCGGCCGTAGCTCAGGAGGTAGAGCAGTTTGAATGTTACCGGAAGGTTGCTAGTTCCATCCCCGGCTCCCCTTAGCTGTGCGTTGAGGTGTCCCTGAGCAAGATACCTAACCCTAACTGCTCTCGATGAATGAGCTGTCGCCTTGCATGGTTGACACCATGTTGTGTGAATGTGCGTATGAATGGTTGTACGTCACTTTGGACACAAGCGTCAAATAGCTAAAACGCTAAATACCCTAAATCTAACGTAACATCTAACTGACATAAGCTTCTCATACAGTTGCTACGATTTCATATGACACATGGCCCGGCAACAACATGTTTTTCTGTTTCATGTTTCACGTCGTACAACATCATTAATCATTTCAATACATATTAGACAAATAATGCCATAGCCATACAGATTTTTAGAAACCAGTATCCATGTGATACTATTTTGGTCTGCAGTGTGAAAAAAATGCTAATAACTAGTAATGTCCTGGTGATGTGCATGAGATTTTTCCAGGTGCGCCTTAGACGACAGAGTTAAGGCACACCGGCTGGGAACCACTGGAGCAGACAGTAGTCTCCCATCCCTCCACAAGGACCTTGGTAAACAGGCATGCAGCTCCTACCTTGGGAGTGTTGGTCCAGAGGGCTGGGTGGGGGGCCCATGCCACTGTGGCCCCCCTGCCTCAGAGACCCAGCCTTCAGCTGGGTGAACCGGCCCTCCTCAGCCCCGCTCTTCTCATGCAGTCCCTCGATTGGCTGAGAAAAACAAGGAGACGGTACTGTTAACCTCGACCAATGGGCACAGAGCTAAATCGAATAGCAGTAAGGTGGAGTTGACCCCAATGGATTTCTTACAGGATGGTAAGTGTTGGTAGTGGCTGATCGATGTAATGGTAGTTGACAGGCATGAAGTGAATATGTTCATGGTAAGACCAGCCCACACTGTATGGAATCACACTGTGATTGGCTGGCTGCACAAGGTTAGAGATTGTTGAGTTTAGGTAGTAGGTTAGCGATGGTTCAGTTTAGGTATTATGTTAAGAGATGGTTCATTTTTGCATTGGGTTACATCACATAAACAATTATTTAGCGGATGATTTTGTCCAAAGCAACTTAGAGTAAGGGCATTCAACGATTAAGATTAACTGCAAGAATCATTTATGTGATACAACTTCAAAAATGAGCAAAGCAACCGCAGTGTAAGTGCTATGATACTTAAAGAAGAGATGGAGACAGATAGAGGCAGATAAAGACATATAAATAACCTGAGACTTTATTTTTTTTGTGATGTTGAATTTTGGTATCAGGATAGCAATGGTTAACTTTAGTATTAGGTATATACAGTTAGATTAAGGGTTAGGCTACAGGTGGTTATGTGTAGTAAGGGACATATCGCCAGCCAATCACAGAGCGACTCCAGGTAGTGTGGGCGTGTCTTACCAGGACCTGTGGTCAGAGGGCCTGTCTACTGCTTACTTTGTGCAGCGGGTGCAGGGTGTCCAGGCTGTACCCAGAGGGGCCCGACGGAGGGGCCCCTGAGGACGGAGGACCGGGGCCATGGCCCATCATACTGTGAGTAGAGCCAGGGGAGGGGCCAGGGCTGGGGCCATGCATGCCCCCTGGAGAGGGGCCTGGAGCTGGGGAGGGCCCCAGACCCGGGGAAGGACCCGGGCGAGGGGTGCCCCCCATAGCAGGGTCCGGAGTCGACATGGACCCCGGGCTTCTGGTTCTCAGTGGGATGAGTGGGGAAAGAGGGAGGAGGGGTGAAGAAATAAAGGTATACATTCATTTACTAAGACAGAACTTTTGACGCACATTGGTAAAAATCAAGGTGAGGGAATATTATAGCACTTAAGGTTTTCTGTTGCACTCATATAAAAGGTATAAAGGTATTATTCTGTTCTACAAAAAAAGGTAGGCTATATATATGAGGTGGTGTATAGTTTAATCCAAATGTTATTCAAAATACCTAAGTCAGCCCTTGGAAATAATGGATAAATTACTGCGTTGGCAAACACTAGAGATCTTAATCATTAACAATTCATCATCATGGCAAAACCCCAGGAGAGCGCTTATCCTCATGCGACCTGCCGGCTAAATAACGCAGTCGGTCAATATCTGAAGAATGTATTAATTGTTGTCTGGCGCCTATCAGGTGCAGAGTATTTACACCAGCGCTGATCTGCACCAAATCTTTTGATTCGCACACACAGCTACACCAGAAAGGGCGTCTGTAGCTGAACTTGAGCCTCGGAGGGAATGATCGCAGACCATTGGCAGAGAAAATCCTTATAAACCGTGAAAGGCTGTCTAGCGAAATATAACAAAAAGGGAATGGCGGACTGTGCTTGTGCGACAGACCTACCAGCGTCAATGGAAGGCAGTCCTGTTGAAAGTCTGCGTTCCTCTGAGTTGCTATTAAGTCTATAGGATAAAAGCGCAGTAATTTTCGCAATTAGTGCACTCCCCCCTCTTTGTAATCTGCCTTGACGGTTGATTTGTTTCACCGACGTGGCTCGAGCGCCCCCCTCTCAGCTGCTGTGACCGAACGGTGGAGTCGCTGGTTCCGACAAAGGCGCATGCGTGCGCATCTGTTCAATCTATGCAGGTTATGAAGGATATCACATGTTTTTATGTTTGTTTTTTCCACACAATTTATATATTCTTTAAATAAATGACAAGTGATTGATTTTGTACTGAGATGAAAATATTGCATTACAAGTCAATACCAATTGCACATGTTACTGCCTCACTTCTACACTTAACTCTACTTATTTTTGAGTACTTGGTTGTTGTGCCGTTATTCCAGTCATAGCTAAATATTAAAACACTGTTGACAGATTTGTGTGAGATCAAATAAAATACAACAAAACGTTTCAGTGGCCGACATTTAATTGGAAGAAACAAAGCAACCAAGTAACTTGTAATAACCAGCTGTTTAACAAAGAACAAAACATGGCAATAAATCTAAAGACACAACATAGCAACTCTAAACAAACAAACCCTTCTTTACTCAACTCAACAAGCAATGAAGCCAGCAGAGCCCAGGGGAAACAAACACACATTTACAATCCTCCTGTATTGACTTTTTCTTCACTTAGGACGTTTAGTGTGGCTGGACTGAGATGCAGAACGATTGGAGCAGCTAATTTCTGTGAGGTTACTACTGCTAGTGTAGGCCAGGCCCGAGTAGAGCGCAAAGTGGGGAGAGCCTGGTGTGTTGCGGGTAGGGTTAGATCGCAGTGCCATTGGTACGAGACACCTTTGACCTTGAAGAGTGGGTTCCTAGAGCACAACTCGACACGAGAGAAAACGGAAAACACACAAACACGCACACACACACACGCACATGATAAATTAATCGAGTGGATGAAATTATAAATTAGGACTGTATATAATATTACTCTTTCCCATGGTATTTGATGTGTCCATTTTATACCATGTTCAACCCAATGGCACACTTCTGTGCCACTCGCTGAAAGGTGGGCAAAATAAGTGGCCTGGACCTGAAAAAAAAAGTCTTGATTCATCTTATATGCCATGTGTCAGGCCATTTGAGCGTCCAGTATAGTAAACAAAGCACAGATCCAATCTCTCATGAAGTTGTTTATCTGGTGTTCTTTTTCCCGGCTATTTGCAAGCTTACAAACAGCGATGCTCTCCTGCCACCCTAGGGGCTGAAGGGACGTCTCCAGCCAATAGCGATGGAGGAAGAGTATAGAGTCCACACAGGCTCCCATTCCCTCCCCCTATTGGTCATTGTCGGCAGGGCCCGCCTCCCCACTTCCTTCCAGCAGCTCATCCGCATGGGAGCCGGCTTCACAGGAAGACAAAGTCGTCGGTGCTGGCCCTGGTGGTGCTGTTCCTGCTCAGCCTCCCTGGGGGCAGGATGTGGGTCGGCCCGGCGGGACTGATGCTCTGGCCTTCCAGTCCGTAGTCCTGACCCTGGCCCTCCATGAAGGTGAAGATGGGGTACTTCTCCGTGGACGAGGACAGAGCCTAGGAAACACCACGGGGATGCATTAGGAATGGTGTTAAAAACACACAGGGAGTTATGTTTTCCAATACTCCTCTTATCCGTTGACCCAGTATTAGCTTTTCTACGTAAACTCTCAGCATCACCCTTTCGAGACATCCTCAATACGTCTTGTTTACGGGCATGTGTTCTCATAATCATTCAGAAAATATATTGGAAACCAAGGTAACAACCAATGTTCCCTGTACTTTTCAACTATCTGAGCACACACACAAACCCCCTGAGAAGGACTTGGTGCACGGTGAGCAACAGCTGACGTCATACTGTGGCGATCATGGCACCACCCGACCAACCCATAAACCATGCAAAGGTACAAGCCTTTCTCAAATAGGCCATTTTATGCGGGAAGGAAAAGAAGAGAAATGTTATTTTTAAATAGGTGGGGGAATATCTTTAGCAGAGCCTTAAGATCATTAAAGGGTTCCCAAGGAGGACATACTTGATTTTCACTGAATGCTAATCAGGCTCAAATTGTAGCACTTTTGGGGCTTTTTGGTTTGAATAGCGCAAAGAATGATAGAGGCACATGGCACTCATTAGCAGCCTTCATACCTTTCTGAAGGCAAAGTAGGGAAAGATGACGTGACACTCAGATATTGTTTTGAGAGTACAGAGCTCAGTCACAATAGCTCAGTGCACTTATTTACATTATACACACAAAGAGGAACCCCCAAAACACCCCTGTGCTGTGCACAACGAGATCCCAGCGAACACACAGCTTCTTCAGCGAGGACATTGAGAATATCTTTGCCATAAAGACTGGTGCTAGAAGCGGTTACCTCGGTGACGGCTGAACACAGAGACTCAAAGTCCTTCTGGTTCTTTGCGTAGAAGCCGATGGTACAGCTAGGGTCCATGCGGCTGAAGGGCATCTTTCTGGGTGAGCTGCAGTGGAATGACTAGAGAAAAAAGGAAGGAGAGAGAGGCCAGTATTATCCTCTAAGAAGCAGTTGGTTGTGGATATATTGAACTGCAGTGTTTTGAGTCCGATGTCTGAGAGACAGAAGGACAAGACGGACAGAATGAAAGGGCCAGAGAGAGACAGATAAAGCCCTTTGAATTCCAGACCAGTAAAAGCATGCATCGAATAATGACAATAGACAGAGAGAGACTGCAATTCAGTTGTGTCTGTCGAACCTCCAGTGAGAAGTCTGCCTGTGTCACATCCACCACGGACTGACAGTAGTGGGGGTCCAGGTACAGCAGCTGGTCATCTGTCACACACATAGACACACACACACTAAGTAATGGGTCAAAAAAGGTAAACGTTCACCTACAGTTCCACTTGGGGGTAGGGTGCAGAGGAGACTTCAGGTGTGGACACATGGGTTAGGGGGAATAAAATGCAACATGACAAGTGTGGTGTGACTGCAACTCCACTTGAAGATTGTACACGTGAAAACAATTTTCAGGTCAAGGGTATGCACATGAGGTATACCCTTGAAATGGAATTATAGCCATGTTAATCAATAGCCGTTTCTCAATACCAAGTACGCGGACTACGTTCTCGCGGACTTGGAAGTACGTACTTGGCAAGTCCGGACTTCGAAGTACAGACTTCCGAGAACGCGAGTACGCACCTGCAATTGGAACAGCAGCGGACTCGATGACGTCACCACCTCAGCTCTGTTAACTGTGCTTTATGGCCTCAAACTACTGAACAATATAAACAAATTATATAAAACTAAACCCCAGCCTCTTTCATTTTAAAATAGTATGTTAATATTTTGAATGAATATAAATTAAAAGATATGCTTGTCGTGTGTATTTATATACACACGACTTTTTATATGTAGGGTACAGGTGCGCGTGCCTAACTGCCTATGTAGTTGGAGAGTAGGCTATTATAACGAATAATAATAATAACGAATGAGCGAGAAATTACACAGATTAGAATAGAAAAGCGCACACACACACACACACGGATCGGACCGGGATTTTCGTTGCCGTTGCAATGGGTTTCCTCTATCAGCGACGTATACAATATAAACAAATTATATAAAACAAAACCCCAGCCTCTTTAATTTTAAAATAGTATGTCAATATTTTGAATGAATAGGCCTACATGTTTGTTATATATGTAAAATGTTCCTATATATAGCCTATTATTATAGCTTACATATTTTAAAACATGGGAATGCGAAATGCATCCTGGGATATTTAACGGTCCCAAGTCCACACGAGTCACCTCCAATACATCCTCGGTAGAACGGCTTCATCGAGAACGCATCGAGAACACTTCCGGGTTTTACGACAGTACTCGAGTACTTGGAATTGGAACAGTGCTTGGGCTACCACTGATGACGTTAACCGAGAACGCAAGTACGCGAGTACACACGAGAACACAAATTGAGAAACGGCTAATGTTTCCATTCCCACTAGCTCCGCGTGTTGTCTGCATTTCCCCTGGTTGGGTCTCAACTTTAGCATATACCCCATAGAGTTCCATTCAGAAAACATGCCCATTTAGGTTCTACCACGCTCGTAATGGCTGATGTGATGGTCCCAATGTGGATCCCAGAGTTGAATACATCCGAAACACACCGTCTCCAAATGCGTTGGTTGAAGCTAATTAAATGAAAAACGGACTGTATAAAGCAGGTTTTATTTAATGAAGGGAGTGAAGACTGATGGGGTGTGAATGGGACGGGCGGGAAATTACAATGAGGGGACGTTTCTTGGTGTTCTGGGTCCCACTCTCACCTTGGAAGCCGACGAAGTACAGCGAGTGCTTGGGTTTCCCACCGATGATTCCGATGCAACATTCCAGCTTCAGGATGCGCTGGGAACATAAGCACAAGGGATCTTTACGGTTATTTGAAAAGGTCGAGAAACACGCACCACCATAGTAGGAATAATGTTGTACAACTCAAAGGTTGCCTTCTCTGGTGGTCTGCCTTGTCTGCGTTCGGGGTGGGTCATTAACTAGGGTTAGGGTTAGGGTTAGGTTTAGGTAGGGTTAGGTTAACTTGTTTTAATTTTAGCTACTCGTCTTCAAGCCAAAGCTGCCAAAGAAAACTCATAGATATCCGGCAGTGCCACTGCAGGATTAGTGTTGAGTCTTCAGTATTAATGATGAGTATTAATCCCAAAGGTCACCAAAGGTCATGCGTCTGGCAGCCTGTGTGTATGTGCATGCGTCTGTGGCATTTGACAAGACAAGAGAGAACGAATAAACACCTTGACACACTCAATGTAAGCTGGGTTGAGGGCCTCTCCACCCAGGCGAACAGGAACCAGTATGATGACCGACTTCCAGGTGGTGTCGGGGCCTTTGGGGGAGATCTGGGGGCCGTTGGATGAGATCTGGGGGCCGTTGGATGAGATCTGGGGGCCGTTGGATGAGATCTGGGGGCCGTTGGAGGAGATCTGGGGGCCGTTGGAGGAGATCTGGGGGCCCTTGTCCCTCGAAGGCGAAGGCTCACACAGTTGCAGCACGTCCTCTTTGTACACTGGCGACACAAACGGTTGAAAACGGATAAGAATGTAATATATAGGGCACTTTGCTAGCCACCACAAGGATTAATGCCTCATTCCCGTTCGTACGCACAATTTGATATCTGCAATGCAAGGTCATTTCCCATCCATTGTGAACTAGCATACAAAGGAGGGGCATTTAATGGCTATTGCTTTGTAAATGCCAGGAAGGAAACCAGTATGAACTGAGGCTTTTTTATGTAAGGTGAACATATTCAACATAGTGTAAATATGTGAACAGTTGTGTACCTGTACAGTCCTGGGCCACATAGACGGCCAGGTTGTGGACCTCTGTGGTTTTACACACCGCCTTCCTGAGACAAAGAACATAAAAGAGATGCATGAATGAACCGTGGAAGAAACCCATTTAAAAGATTAACAGAGATTGCATCAGAGTTGCCATCAATGGTTTACTGTGACAACTGTGGGAGAAGTGAGAGTCTTCTGAAGAGACTCTTGCTCCTTAGAAAGGTCATCCGATGTTCTGTGCCACCAGTATGTACTAGAATTCAGGCATGGGGCCCAAGGGGACACAAGGCCGTATCACCAGGAGAGATTCAGGGTTTGTTCAGACAGACAAAGCATACAAAGCGTCTATACGGTTTGTTCAGGGACAGATTACACCCTTGGTGTGAAGAGTCTGTACAGCCGTCCTCAGGGCTTTAACAACAAGATATGTGAATGACCAATGCATGAGAGTGTCTGATACAAAGTTTGAGGACGTTGATACAAGGACATTGATAAGTTGGCCTTAGAGCTCATGAGAGGAATCACAGCAGCGAGAATATAAAAACAGTTTGCCGGCTTTTGTATTACTTTTTTTTGTATTACTTTTTAAATTCTAAATGAAAGTCTTCAACTTTATTCTGCAGTTTCCTGATCTCGTTCCTTGTTAGAGTTTATGTGTTGTCCTTTCCACAACACTACCTGTGGTGGAGTGAAGAGTGAAAAAACACACACACACACGCACACACACACACACACACGCACACGCACACACACACACACACACACACACACACACACACACACACACACACACACACACACACATACCGCAGGATGTGGGCCACCACAGACGGACCGTACCAGTCCCCGGCCCGCTTCCCGGAGCTCTTGCCCAGCTCCACCAGCAGGTGCACCCCGAACGGCGCGGGGGGGTGGTCCCCGAACCAGGACACCAGCTGGCGGTGGAGCGGCTCCGCCTGCCTGTCCCTGGCAGAAGCCGGCCTCTTCCTCTGGACCCCCCCGGATGGCACCTGCTGGCCAGCCGGAGTCTTCGGGGGAGCGCCGGACCCCCGGGGGGAGCCGAAGCTGGGAATAGGCACGCCCCCCGCGCGGACGGGGGACCGCGGCCGGAACACCTCGAAGTCCACGTCCTCTAGCTGCTGGGCGTCGGGCCACGCCCAGTCTGGAACAGGAACGAACACACACACACACACACACACACACACACACACACACACACACACACACACACACACACACACACACACACACACACACACACACACACACACACACACACACCTTCTGTTTAACTCATGTCATGTGAGGTTCTGGAAGTACTGGCAGGATGTAACTGTAAATGTATAAATGAAAAGTTGTTTCTTTTGGTAAAGAGTTTGGTTTTTCCTTTAACGCGTTGATGTTTATTAAAAAGGAAAAACAAATTATTTACAGACACAACATCTGACTATGAACACCCTGGGGTGAAAGAAGTAGCCGAGAGAAAGAAAGAGAGTTGGAGGTGAGTAAGAAAGAGGCAGAGAGGTAAGCCGCAAACACACTAGAAGTAGACTACATCCCTGCTCCTGTCTGAAGTCCCCACAGGTTTCAAAAAGAGGCACAGTTTTCTTGTCCCCAGGAAAAACAAAAGCCCTCAGTTGAAATGACTACCGCCCCGTAGCACTCGCATCTCTCATTATGAAGGGCTTCGATCACCTCTTGCCTGACACCCTGGACCCGCTACAGTTCGCCTATTGGCCAAACAGGTCTACAGACAACACCCTGTCCCTCACCCTCCACACTGCCCTCTCCCACCTGGACCAGAGGAAAACATATGTAAAAATGCTGTTCATTAATTACAGTTCAGCATTCAACCCTCGTGCCCAATTGTAATACAGCATTCGTGCTCTCCAAGCTCATTACTAAGCTTAGGGACCTAGGACTCAACACGGCCCAGGGCAGCTGGATTCAGGAGTTCCTGACGGGCAGACCCAAGGCTGTGCGGATTGGCACCGATATCTACTCCACATTGACTCGTAGTACTGGAGCGCGCAGCCCCCTCCTGAACTCCCTATTCACCACTCACAGCTACAATACCATCCTAAAGTATGCTGACGGCACGACAGTGATCACAATCTCAGGTAACGAGGACAGCCTATAGAGATGAGGTGAGTGCCAGGACAGCAACTTCCATCTCTGCGTCAGCAAAACAAAAAAGAGCTTAGTATGGACTACAGGAAGCTGCGGGGGGGTGTGCATGCCCCAGTTACATCAACAGGGCTGCAGTGGAGATGGCAGCAGCTTCAGGTTCATGGGGTCCAAATCAAGCGAGGCTGTATCCTGGTCACACTGGCAGCATCGTCAAGGCAGAGAGATAACTGCTCTTATTCCTCAGCAGGCGGAGGAGGTTCAGCATGGGCTCCAGAACACTCAGCAATGATGCATCACCGAGAGTATCCCTCCAGAGGGTTGTGAGAACTGCACAGAACATCACCAGGACTGGGCTGCCAGCCACGCAGGACCTATTGCACCCTGTATGCCACTGCACTACAGATACAGACTGAAAGACACTTTGTTATTTATATATGTATATATATATATATATATATATATATATATATATATAATTTTTTATTTATTTTTTTGTTCTTTGTTACTCTTTTTACTCTTATACTACTTTTCAATTTTAAATATTTTTTGCATTTTTAAGGAGAGCTTGGGAAACAAAAATGTCATTGTCAGCTATGACTGCTTGCCTGTTTTGTTGTGCATTTGACTAATAAAAGAACTGAACTGAACTCTACACTCAGAGATGTGAGCCAAGTCTCCACTCAGGGACCGCAGCCACCCTAGCCATAAAGTGTCCGAGTTACTGTCTGGCGGACGGTATGGGAGCATCCGCACACAAACCACCATGTTCAAGGACAGCTCCTTCCTATTGAACTCTGGACTCTGATCACCCCCCCCATACACATACAAAATACCTTATACTGCACTACTATGTAAATAGTTATATGTACAGTAAATACACAATCTATATTATTATGTTATTGATTTTATTGTATTTACTTATTACATTGTTAAGGAAAGCTGGGAAGACTTGAGTTTCATTGCCAGCAATGACTGATACTGCATGATTTGTTGTGACAAAATGAAGAACTTGAAGACTTCCCCATCCAACCCACTGTTTACCGTCCATCATACATTTAACGACCCCCCCACACACACACACACACACACACACACACACACACACACACACACACACACACACACACACACACACACACACACACACACACACACACACACACACACACACACACACACACACACACTAACGTGTGTGCAGAGTAGCGTAACAATCTACTCTAATTATCTTAGTGCATTTACGGCTTTAGAGCTGAACAAGAGCGACAGAGACAAAGACAGAGAAAGAGAGAGCGATAGACGGACCCACCTCTGGGCATGAGGTGCACCACCAGGCCCTGGGCCAGAAGCATCTGCCCACTGCGCAGCATGCAGCCCCAGCCACAGTCCGTGGTAAGGCTGGACCCCTCCAGCTGGGGGAACTCCCTCCTGTAGGTCAGCCATAGCCTGGAGACGAACGCTCCGTGGAAACGCTCCACCTCGTCTGAGAAACAGAGAGAGATATTAAGGGCCGCTGATTGAGGGAAGGCTCATAGGAGCACAAGTATGTGCTTAAATGGTGTCCTTAAATAATTATTAACATTATAATAATAACAGTACAGTAGTATTTATTCATGTCAAAAATAAAGTTAAACACAGGAATCCTGCAGGAAAAAACGATTGTAAGAGCATATAAGAAGAACTAATACTATAAATAATAGTATGAGAGATCTTTTTTAACTTTTAGGCTACGTTGAAGCTCTTTTGTAACCCAGTCGGACCTGGAATGGACCCGAAAGCAATCTAATGTGGTATTGAATCTAATGTGGTATTGAATACCCTTTTTAATCTTTTGTCTAACTACGGTGGAACACTGCTGTGTTCTCGGAAGAACATAAAGCAGCGGGAACAATTTCAAACACTACTCGCCATGAAACGGCCAACAACAGAAGCTTAATTTTAGCCCTTCTTGAACATACATTTCCCCTTTCAAAGACCATGCAGAATTACCCTTTGTATCGGACTTCAACACATTGGTGCACCTGGGTTGAGCGCTTACCCTCACTGTTGAGCAGGTAGGACTGGCCCAGCACCGTGATGGGGGAGGATTTGTTGAAGAACGTCTTAGACTTGACAGACCATCCTAAGAGAGGGGGAAAAGAGGGAAGTAGTGGATCAGGGAATTTCTCAGAAGAAGCCAAGACAGGAATTTATACTTGGACGGTACCCCTGTCCCCATGTCGGAACAGATTCACCCGAACCGGGCGCTGATGACAAAATTGAGCATTTTACGGAAATAAAATGCATGTATGAAAATGTATATCAGAAAAATTGACATGACAACCCATTGACTACATATGATGAAAACTGTAAATATTGACTTTACTTCCCTATAATGACGCATCAAAGACATTTTAAATGACCCGTCATATAACTACCAAATACCGATATCATATAGAAAGTAGCACAATTAGTCTACCGTCAGCACAAAACCCTGCAAAGAAAATACAATGCAATAGACAGGGATGTGTACTGGCCCACAGACACAAATACTCTAAAACCCTAAATATACAGGCATCGTGGGTGACCACCAACCATATTTGACGTTGTTCCACGCAGACATTAACTTGGCCTTGAGTTTGTCCACTTCGTCGGGCTCCGTCGCGGCCTCTGGGCCCACGGCCAGCCTGCGCGCAGGGCTGCCGGTCCTCTGGCTCTCCAGCAGCTCCTCCTGCAATGCTCCCCCCACATACTGCACCGCGCTGGGGGACACAGAGTTCATGGCTCCGGGCTCTCACAGCTGGGCCCCGCTGGTCCTCTTAGCGATGACAGTACTGAGCAGGAGTTCAATGGGTTAGCGTTTGAGATATATATATATATATATATATATATATATATATATATATATAGTGGCAAATCATCTGAGTGATTGTAGACAAACTGCAGTATTGATGTGTTGTTACTGGAACTCTTTTTGGCAAACACTGAGAAGTAATTCAAAGTGAATTCCTCTCACAAGAACATGAGCTAGGCTGCTATGACTCTGCAAGTCAATGGTAGAGGCTAGTCTTCGAGGAGAGCACCTGTCAGCGGTGCATCACAAGTAACCTAATAATCACAGCAGAGAAAGTAATTGTACAATAATCAGTCTGCTTGTAGACACTATAATTGTGTTGTGACTAGAACTTGTTTTGAATAAGCAACTATTTCCAAAGGAACACATTGGAAATATTTGGAAAGTGATGAAAAGTGTTTTCCCTTTACATGAACTGAAGCTTAGCATTGCTCGTTGGCCGGAAACGGTTTACATTTGGTTGTAGTCTTTTCGTTCGGTTCTCTGTCTCAACAGTAGGGCTAGAACCGAAGGAAAAGACTACAACCAAATGTAAACAGCCCCCCTTTCCATTTCCGGCCAACGAGCAATGAGTCTTCCAACAGATCAAATCAATGGGATTAACAAAATGCAATAAAATAGCAATCAAACACGACAGAAACTGTATTTCGCTACGATACTTGATTTGGAACATCAAAAAACACCACTAACCACTCGGTGAGTTGCACATTTCTGAAAATGAACGTTTAGGGTTGTTTTAAGGACACGTCGCCAGCCATTCTGAAGCAGGCAGGGGCAATTCTAAATGAGCCCAATACCCGAGACAGGACCAATAGTCAAAATGTCGGTGTCAACCACTCTATTTCAACCTAGACAAACCAGAAAGTGGGCTCACTGTTAAAAATACCAGAATTGTCCTTTAACTTACCCATGTTTGTCACTAAGCTGTTTTCTTGGAATACCGCTCTGTATATATTCCTGTCCTTGTACTGCTGCTACAGCCAAAGGAATTGTGTGTCCTTCATTTTAAATATTTGAGATAATATAAACAATATGATATTCAAACTTTTGACTGCTTTCATTAATATAAACATAACACAATACTTTTACTTTCAGTACTTGAGTAGTACATTTAAAAATAAACTACTTGCAATACTTAAGTACAAAACATTTTGAATACTTTAGTACTTCCACTTTAAACACCCCACAAGTGGGGTGTTTAAAGAACACTTCTACTCTAGTCACTTTTTTGATTCAGTACTTGTACTTTTACTTAAGTCTGTGTCTCTAGTACTTTTATACATCTCTGGATAATGGACACAATCCATTGAACCACCCGCTGCAGCCTTAGGTTCAGCAAAGGGTTTATGTGGCCTTGTGGTGGGAAGAACAATGGAGGTTTTAAAGTTATGCAATCCTTTGAAAAGGAGGAATCAGACGAGGAGGTTTTGAATGTTACACAGTTGGCAATGGCTTTGTGGTTACTTTAGGGTTCGGTAAGTCTTAGTTTCAGTGGTCCATTTTTAGCTTTCTTTGAAATCAAAACTAAGATTAGAGATTAAGCTGCTTAAATAGGTATTTCATTTGAAAAAATACAAAAGAAAGTACCTTTTGGCTTGGTTTATTTACGATACACAATTCTAAAACACGCAAGAGCCAAAACTGTTCTTTTAAAGCATTTCTATATCCTTTCTAGTCTAGACTGAAGTCATATAAAGGTCAATTCCACATTGCAACGTCGTCATTATGAGTGCGAGTCACTTATTGCTCGACCCAAAACCGAAGAGCAGCAGTTTCACACCGCAATATATCGTTTCTTCTTTCGGTCGTAAGCGGTTAAAAGCTTGACCGCAGTCATGTGATAGCAACGTGACGTTCGAACCAGCTGCGCATTAACCTAAACGAAGCGGATAACAACTAATTGTAATACTGGCGTCCACGTGATCCATTAACATTTAATTCAATTTGATTCAAATGCACTCAGTAGTGTATCTCCCTAGGACTGCGATTTGAGTGCGAACAGATCCACATGTCAAGAACTACTTATCCAGACAACTTCTAGTTATCAAGTTTGATAGTGATATATGTGTACAACTTTATCCAATATAGCATAAATGAACCCTTCCCAAGGATGGCACTCCTCTATTCGGCCGTCAGATAGGCCTGAGAAAACACTAATTATATAGTGCTTTAATAGCGGGTCTCTGGAGCTCCATGACCGATCTAAGAAGCTGTAGGATACAATACAATGTCATGTGAACTAGGGGGAAATGACACGGAAACCTAGTCTTCTACAGTATATTATGACAAAATGCTAGTTACCTGGTGGTGTGTATCATGTTTGTTTTCCTGCGTTTGTTGCTCTTGAGGAAGATGCTCTTCACACTGCAGGACAATGCAACTGGCTTCCTTGGCTGTTAGCTTCTACTGTCCACTGGCGGTGGCTAGCAACTGCTAGTCTTTGGAGTCAAATGTACTTGCGATTATCGCTTTTCCACCTCAGTTACCGGAAACAAAGTTAGTAAGACGGTTTTATAACATTTAAGTAAAATACACCTAGTATTTATAAATCGTTTCAAGTTTTCAGAATGGGGTTGGATCAGCGGCTTCGCCTTTGACAGAATAATGCTAATGACATGTACTTCCTGTTATCTTTTGTTGGTCCATTGCGATTGGTTCAATGTCATCTGTAGGCGTGAACGCGGCGTCCGGTTTTTGATTGGCCTATATAATTTTTCGTCCCATTAAAATGGTCTAATGAAATGTGTGTTTTACTATACAAGTAGGGTTATTATGTTGCTATCTTAATGTGTATCAATTTAAAATGTGGAAATTATGTAATATATAATATTTATTAAATAATTCATATTCCTTTGTTGTGAAAATACAAAAATATAGCGTAAGTGATCGCAATGTCCATCGATAATATCTGTTTATCTCATATAGACGGGAACAAGGTCCTTTTATTTAGGATAACGTCAACATTAATATTCGGCCAATTTGGTCAACGGTTACAGCAGCCTCAGAGAGAATGAGATTCTGGATCAAATCGTATTATTTATTTAACATACTGCACTTCAGGTGTCTGCCGTATAATTACATCTATCACAAACATAAATGTCCTATGACACAAATAAATACAATGTCAGTGTACAGAGAAATATGGAATGTAGTCATATACTGGATTTATGCTCATATTTAAACCATTCTTATACACAGTACCACCTGTAATTCTGTATAGATTAAACATAACAGTAAACATTTTAATAAAGTGCATTTCATACTACTCTTTTATTAGTCAGAGGGGACTAATACGCTATCTTCATACATGTAACACTTGTATGGAGTCATGGAAATGCTTGCATTACATATCGCCTAAATACTTATTGAGTTTGGTTGACTTAAGAACGAATAACTGCATTACATCAATATATAAACGGTTGATAGTGTGTATATGCCATAATGTAGAATGAAGTTGGTGAATAAAACCAAAACAATTATTTGCATTTCTAGAGTGGATTTCGTAAATTACTGCCAGTATTTGTGTTTAACTAATAAATTAAGTAGTAAACCCTACCTAATATGCGATTGTGAGGGCGGCCAAAACACACTTTTCTTACTTGAATTGAGGGTAATGGAATCATATGGTAATAGTTCTAGGTTGTGTATCTGGAGTTGCATTGGTTCTGTGTTTATGTTGTGATTAGGTGCTCAGAAGGAGTGGGCCTTGGGGAGGTGAGATACTGGTAGGGGGAGAGAGCAGGAGTTTGTTGTTAGGTAAATAGAAGAGCACATATTCTGCGTTCGTCTAGTTCCGCTAAACAACCTGTGTGGTGCTTGTGCAAGTAAAAGCAGGGTTGCTACAATATTGTGCCGATCACAGCGGTAGTCGCCTTGTCCAGGGCTGCTGCAAGGGATCCTGGGATGGTTTGGACTATCTCACGGTTTGGACTTATAGCGCGCTCCTTGGTCTGGTTCACCTGGATGGGAAGCCTGCTGCGGAGATGCGGAAGGTCTCCAGGATTCCGCAGGCTCAGGTCTGCTGCACGGCCTGCCTAGCGTCGAACAAAAACGCCATCTTGAACTCATTGGGTTAGATGCAGCGGACGTAGTTGAGGGTCATGGCGTCATGGTGTCCATCAGCATCTGCAGGGAGTTCTGGAACTGACAACCCACAGTCTTCTTGTGCTCCCTGCTGGAGGCCCGGCCCTTGACGGGCTTGAAGCTGAGGTGCTTGCGTCCGCGCCCGGCGCCTGGCCTGTTGGTCTGCTGGCCTTCTCCTGGTCCTGGAACCGCTCCACCAGCAGGTTGAATGCAAAAAGAGCCACCTTCACTTTGAGGTTATTTCTCCTCCAGGCGGAAGTGCTCAGTCAGGTTCTTATAGTGAGAACGCTCCTCGTTCAGCTCAGTCTCCTCCACCATCACTCACACCCTTGTCATTTCCACTATCATCTGTTGAAGCTGTTCCTGAATCATTCTGTTAAGGTCATCCTTCTCCACCTCCAGCAATCCATTCTGCGACTTCAACTCGGATGCCATCGTCTCCACCTTGTCCTGGTATTTCTGGGCCCAGTCCTCGATGGTCTTCTTCTCCTTTTGGGTAGTGGCCCACACCTTCTTTAGCCTCCCCCCGGTTGGAGACCTCCTCTACACTGCGGAGCTCGTGTGGGTCAGCTTGCTCTCCACCGTGGATGGTCTCTAGAACCGCTGGGTTCTCCGTCTGGATGCGGTTGTCTTGTTGCTGCTTGTCGCGCTAGCAAGGCACGCATGTTCTTCTGGATCAGATCACGCATGGGCATCTGTGGCCTACTGGTTAAAGAGTTGGACTGGTAACTGGAGGGTGGCCGGTTCGAATCCTGACCAGTAGGCAAAAATATGGACGGGGGAGTGGTTGTGCAGCACTCTCCTACGTCCTCATCCACAGATGAGGTGCCCTTGAGCAAGGCACCTGAAACCCCCACCTGCTCCCCGGGCGCTGCACTGCGGCTGCCCACTGGTGAGCCACACACATCCTCCTGTACTTCTGGATGGTGGTGGCCACATGAACTTGGACAGGGTGGTACCAACGGGCCAGGTACCCACTGGTGAACCTCTGGATGGGGATGGCGGCACCGCGCTAGCGGAGAAAATTCTGGCAAGCCAACCAGCAGAGAACGTCCTTCTTTCTCATCTGCAGCCGGTAACGGCTGTAGAACCCCTGAACACTTGAGGGACTATGTGCTGGGTGATGGGGCCGTCGGTGATGACTGACCCCTTAAGCTGAGTTCACACCAAGAGCGAAGCGAATATTCTACTTGGGCGAGGTTGTGCGAGCGAATCGAAAAACCTTTCTTGCACGAGTTATTCAGCATCAAGCGAAATTCGCGCCAAAGTAGGCTTACTTCAACTTGACCGAACATGCTAATTAGCCTCGTTCGTGCAAGAAGAATCAGCAAAATGGTTGTTTGGGTCGCGCCATTAATGGCTCAGCACCACCAAACGTGTGGCCTCGAATGTGGCAAAGTCTCCCGCTTTTGGCAAGCGATTCTTGGAATGGTCGCGTACGGCGGGTGATCGCAGCCCCCAAACACGCGGGTGATCGCAGGCCCCACCAAACACGCGGCCTCGAGTGGTGCCCTCGCCTCCCATTCACTTTGTGTTGGAGGCGTGCTGGGCGTGTGCTCGCATGGGGCAAGGAATTCTGGGAAGGCTCATTGAAGGGGCGGGACTAAAGTTGAACTTAAATTAACTTTATGCAAAATTGTGCTTAAATGCAAATTAAGCACTTTCATCAACGTTTTCCCACACTGAGGCACGCGTTTGGTGGGGCCAAGCCATCAAGGCATCCCTGCCGCCTGCTTAGCTAGCGGAAAATTTACATCTATCCGCCTCTTTTCATTGTATGTATTCGCGCCGCGCCTTCGCTTTTGGTTTGAATTCACAATCATGTCACGTCTTAAATGTCAGGTGGGGGCGGTTAAACGATCACAGCCGTGGTTGCCATGTTCCGGGTTTCCGCAAGGGATCCTGGGTCGGGTTCACTGCGGGAATTATAACTGTGGTTGATGGGGGGATTTCACCTCCGTGACAGGTGGGATCGGCTGAAGCAACACTGTAACCGAGGCAGTTATCTTCGTGGGATATGTAGTGTGTTGTTTTGTTTTGTATCTGTTGAATAATGGCATCTCTAGGACGTGAGGTGTATGGGGCACGGGAGTTACAATTCTCGCATAACATGGGCTCTCCACAATATTCTACCAATTACCATTCTGTACCACTTGAGGGCAGTGTAGGACCATGCCCAACATAACCCGCTGCTTTCAAAGGGAAACCCAATGTATATAGGTGTATATGTTCCACACATCGCAAAATACGTGATATACAGTCAGTGATATAGGGAAGGCCTCACCAACAGCTGCAATTGTTTTGCATAATAATGAATGGCAAGTTATTGAGACTGAAGAAAAAAGCTATAGGCCAGACCGAGCAAAATGGAGATATTATGTTATGCTGTGGGTCCATTTGTATTCTTCCTCGTGGTGAATCCCATCTCTGACTGCATAATCCGAGACTTCTACTGAACAGTATAATGAGTAGAACCTTTTTCTAGGGAGGCCAAATCATTTTGTGTTCAGTTCCCTTTGTTTGCAGGATTATTATGTACAATAAATACAACCCTATCTAGTGCACGCCCTTTCAGTGAAAAACTCATAATGCTACATCTACGTTCTTCTGTGTTTTGGCTTCATCAAATGAATGCATGATTGTGCTGTACAAAGTTACAGCACTCCTATTGTACCGGGTCTCTACAGCTATCTACAAGGACGGTCTTCGGTGATTTGATTGTAAAATTCTAATTCAAAACACTTGATAGACACAAAAATAATAATAATAATAATAATAATAATAACAATGCTAACCACAGATAAAACTATGAAACTGGGTCAGCTTCAGTGGTTGAATGAGATCATACTTTAACCAGTCTTTCCTCCCTCTGTTTAATCGCTGTCATGCCAATGTTTGTCAATGTGTTTGTTGTTTGTCTGTGTCTATGTGCACTTGTGTGCATGGTGTGTTTGTTATATATTCATGTGTGTGTGTGTGTGTGTTTATGTGTGTTCTTGTTTGCGTAGGCGTACTGTATGTGTTTGCTGTGTGTGTGTGTATGTGTGGGTGGGTGTTTTTGTGTTTGCTGCATGTGTGTGAGTATACTATTGGTGTTGGTGAATGTTTGTGTATGCTGTGGGTGTGTGTGTGTGTGTGTGTGTGTCAGTGGGTGTGCATGTATGGATGCATTGTTTGTGCGTGTGTGTGTGTGCGTGTGTATATGTAGGCATGTGAGTGTCAGAGGATGACTCAGCAGCTCATAATGAGCGGGGCCCGTGGGGGCCGTCCTGTGAGACAGAGATAAGCTCCGACGCAGAGCCCTGCTGCACCGGCTCTACTGCGCACAGCAGGAGACCTGCAGCAACCCCTGGAAACAGAGCCAAGATGGCCGCCCAACGCCACCATCTGGACCCAGGAAGAGACGGAGAAACAGAGGACGACAAGGACATGCAGCATGATGGGACATTAACTGAACAATGCCTTCCTCCGCGAGTCAACCCGTTTGGACCGCTGCTCCAGTGCCGGGTCACTACGGACTCACTGACACATTTAATTCCTAACGCGGCGTTGCTTGTTTTGGGTTATGCCAACATCGCAGTTTGTTTGTTTGGAACCCAGTCTTTTGCTTGTTTTCCACATTGTCCTTTTCGATTAAAGTGAAAAGAAATTCTGCAAAGAAAAGTGCAAAATAGAGTAGGATTTGGTATTCACAGTATTCAGCATGTTTTGATTGGTAAAGCACTTTTTCGACCTTTGTGTACCTTACAATACATACGCATCGTAATACATGCATTCACACAGACACCCACCCACGCACACGCACACATCTGATATAGAGGTCTACACAACATGGAGGATTCTGTTATATTAAATAGATACTTTAGCTTAGAAAAAAAAACAACAGAGAATGCACCGTTGTGGCAGCTGTTTTGACCGACCCTGATTCTAAAGGAGACTCAGACCACAGCTGGAATCAACTCATTCAGTGTCACGACTCACTGGAGAGCTTGGAATGTACAATGTTTTCGTTCAGGTGCTCGTCTTCTGTTGCACTGTTCTCTCAAAAGGCATCTCTTTGTCCCTCGGGGGCCCCTTCCCCGGCCCCTCTACGGGGTCCCATTTCGCTTTGGGCGTGGTGGAGCCACTCCCTGTCGGCCCCTGCTGCTCCGGCTGCGATGACACCGCGCTGCCCTGCCTCTCCTCCAGCGCCCGGGGCTGCTGCTCCCCGCGGCTCCTCCCCACGTCCTGGGTCACCATCTTGATGGGCCCCAGGACCGTCTTGGCCACGGATGTCAGCTGGGAGACGAAGCTGGTCTTGTCGCCGGGGGAGACGGGCCGCGCCTTGCAGAGCGACGGCCCACAGAGCGATGGCGCTGTGGCGGTGGGGGAGGGGGAGGGGCTGGGGGAGCCCTCCTCCACCACCTCCAGGCGGCACTTGTCCTCCCAGTCCAGCGTGCCCCGGTAGCAGTTGACGGGCCCCAGGCCCTGCCGCCCCTTGCCCAGGGACAGGGGCTGGCCGTGGGGAGGGACCACGGGGGCCAGGACCCGCGCGGGGAGCTTGGGACTCTTGGAGCCCAGGTCGGAGGTCTTCAGGCCGTTGCTCTCCGCCCCGCTCTTCGCCGCGGCCTGGGCCCTGAAGGGTTTGTTCATGGCAGGCACCCCTCCCCCCGTCGACATACCGGTGCTCTGCTCCGACGGGAAGTTAGCGGTGGGGTTCTTACCGCCGCTGGGCAGCCCGGGCCAGCCGGCCCCCGACCTGGAGTCCCCCGTGTGTTTTGGTTCAGTTCTGATCACCTGGTTCTGCTGCAGATAGTTGGCGTTAGAAAACTGTTTCATGTCCTGTTGGTGTTGCTTTGGAGACATATCGCCGTGGCCCTCTGTGCTCTTATCGTGGCCCCGCAGCCCGCCCAGGCCAGCGGGCGTTCTGGTCGGCGTACCGGGAGTCGGAGGTTTGGCGGGCGGTGCGGCGCTCTGGGACTGCAGTTTGAAGTTCTGCAGGCCGACGGGGGAGTGGCTGGTGCCCAGTCTCCTGTGCAGCGACGACTGGGTCTCCGACGCCTCGAGGGCCGCCTTGTATTCCCGCTCTCTCTCGTTGTGCCTTTCCCTCTCTCGCTCCACCTCGCTCTCCCTCTCTCTCTCTCTCTCCCGCTCTCTCTCCCTCTCTCTCTCTCTCTCCCTCCCGGCCAGGAGGGTTTCCCTGCTCAGCGGCGACTCCTGCCTGCCCAGCCTCCTGGCGGGCTTCAGCACGCCGGTCTCCGGGGAGATGGACGACGACGACCCCGACGGCGACGGAGACGAGGGCGACATGGAGCCCGGGGCCAGGTGCGAGGGCGGGTGCGGCGGCGGCGGCGGCAGGCTCTCCCCGTCTGTCTCCAGCAGGCTCTGGAGGCCGCCCTCGCAGAGGAACGCGTCCTTGCGGTAGTCTGAGTGCTGGGCCTCCAGGCTGTGCTTGCGGAGCGGGCCCCCCAGGCCCCCCGTGGCGCCGGGCTGGCCCAGCAGCGGGGAGCCCAGCTTCTCCGCCGACTGCACCCGCTTGAGGAGTGGCGAGCGCGGGGGCTCGGCGCTCTTGGGCCGTGGCCGCACCACGGGGGGCGAGGAGTGCAGCTTGGCGGGGAAGGTCTGGGTGGTGTTGGAGCTGCCCACGGTGTGGCCCGGCAGCGTGGGCGGGGAGGCCTGGGTGGGCGAGGGCGTGTGGGCCAGCGGGGACAGGGGGATGTTGCCGGCCGACTTGCAGCGGGCCGAGCGGTACTGGCGCTGCAGCTTCGGGGAGAGGCCGTGCAGGGAGCTGGGCCTCATGTGCTGCTGCTGGGCCGCCGGGGAGTTGGGGGTGCTGGAGGCCGGGGAGCTGCTCTGCGGGGAGGTCCCTGGAGAGGGAGGGGGGGGGGGTTGGTGGGGAGAGAGAGATGTTAGCTAATCACAATAATTATCAGAGGGAAACGGTCCAACGGGGAACCGTTCCTTCACAAGACTTTGTTAATAACAAAACTGAAAAACAGAACCAGAAAAATGCAGAACTGAACATCGATGGCCTCGTGAGACCGTCCTGATCTTGTGAGTTCACAATCGGTTTCTCTCAGAAAAACACAGGCGCAATCCAAAAGGCTTTTCTCCGAAATAGACAATAATGATGTTAAAAGACGACAATGAAACACATCCATACGGCAGGCTTTTCTCAGAGGAGAATATGTTTTTGCTTTACTACTTCCAACAGGATTGAGCAAGAATCATTGTGATTTGATAGAGGTTTTTCGGCCATCCATATCTGTGAATCAATTACCGCCCAGCCATGGCTGGAGCTCACACGCCGGAGGCCGAGCGACGGGTTCCCTACCCAGGTACGACCCCGGTGTCTCTGCGTTGCCGCGGTAGGCCTGCGTGGTGGGGGAGCGGGCGGAGAGCGCATGGGTGGGAGAGGCGGGCAGGCTGTCGCTGGAGGACAGCGAGCGGTTGAGCGAGGACAGGCTGCGGCTGGTGTGCAGCAGGTTGGACTGCTTGGTGATCTTGCGGAACAGGGAGCTCCGCTTCTTGCCGCAAGACGCCAGGCCGGAGGAGACGCTGCGTCAGAAACACAGTAACACGGTGGTCAGTAGGGTGGTCATTACGGTGGTCAGTACGGTGGTCAGTACAGTGTACAGTGGTCAGTACAGTGGTCAGTACGCTGGTCAGTACGGTGTCAGTACAGTGTCAGTACGGTGGTCAGTACGCTGGTCAGTACGCTGGTCAGTACGGTGTCAGTACGGTGGTCAGTACGCTGGTCAGTACGGTGTCAGTACAGTGTCAGTACGCTGGTCAGTACGGTGGTCAGTACGCTGGTCAGTACGGTGTACAGTGTCAGTACGGTGGTCAGTACGCTGGTCAGTACGGTGGTCAGTACGGTGGTCAGTACGCTGGTCAGTATGGTGGTCAGTACGGTGGTCAGTACGCTGGTCAGTACGGTGTACAGTGGTCAGTACGGGGGTCAGTATGGTGGTCAGTACGGGGGTCAGTACGGTGGTCAGTACGGGGGTCAGTATGGTGGTCAGTACGGGGGTCAGTACGGTGTCAGTACGGGGGTCAGTACGGTGGTCAGTACGGGGGTCAGTACGGTGGTCAGTACGGGGGTCAGTACGGTGGTCAGTACGGTCACGTTGCCTACAAGACACAGCGTGCTTTATATACAATATTCCTAATATATATTACTAATATATTTTCATCAGTAATAGCATGACCTAATCCATCCTGATCTATAGCCATAACATTGTTTACTAGTGTGACAGAACTCATGACAGCACAGTCTCCTACATGTCCTGGCTCTCCCTGGCCGGGGTCTTCCTGTTGCGCCGGGCCATCTTACACTTGTAGCTGGCCTTCCTGGCCGGCCCCACCTTGATGGAGGTGTTCTCAAAGGGCGTGGTGGTCACAGTCACCTTGTTGCCACTCTGCAACAAACAAACACAGACACACACAGACACACACACACACACACACAGTCATTTACTTTTAATTATGTTGTTAAGGGTTATTATTTTCTGATACTTGAGTGGATCAAGTATCAGAAAATAATGTTCAGTCGACTGGGGATCGAACCCAGTGCTTTTCCTCTTGAAGTCGAACAATCCCCTAACCTCTCGAGCCGATCCCCTACCCGCCTATTGTTAACCATACATAAAGCAGAATACAGTCATATTCATCAGGAACAACCCATGTCATTTCCATTGGCTGATTCCAAATGAACGGATGGTGTTGGGCACTGTGGGGCCTCAGATATAACTATGAATAGATATTCTCCACGGCACTAGAAACACAGCTGTGGGCTGAGGTGGACGCTCCCACGTGTCCAGCGCCCATGAACCCCTCCCCCGTACCTTCAGGATGAGCTCCACCACCTCGGTGTGGACCAATCCGTGGACTGACTCGCCGTTGACGTGGGTGATGAGGTCACCGGCACATAGCCCCGCCTCCTGGGCAGGACCGGTGTCCTCCACATGCTGTAATGACACACGGTCAAAAGCTCAATGCTAGTGCACACACTACCTGTAAACACACACACTAACTGTAGAAACACAGAGTCACTGTACATACACACGCTCATTGAAGATACACATGCTCATTGTAAATACACACCCTGTAAATATACACGCTCACCGTTAACACAAGTTCTCACTGTAAATACACCCGCTTACTGTAAATACACACACTGTAAATATACGCGCTCACTGTAAATACACTTTTCATCTATGGCAAATAATAAAAGTTGTCAATATTATTTAAAATAGCATACGAGCCACAAAGGAAGATGAAAGGTGTAATATCAGATGTTTTATTCTAAAACAGCAACAGGCTGAGTTATTGCCTTAAAGAAGGGGTCAAAACATGTGCATGGATCCAAAAAAATCAACCCTGTACAATTCTGCCTGAGCGCTCCTTTACTGCCGTCCCAGGCACTCGCCAAGGAGCCAAGCATTGAACCAGCAACCCTCCCACCAACCCCCCCCAGCGGTAGCCCCCCCTGCGCCGACCCCAGCGAGCGTGGATCAGAGCCTCACCCAGACGATGTGGTGCACGCTGTAGACGTCGCTGTCCCCGATGTAGACCCGGATGGCCCGCAGGGTGAAGCCGTACTTCTTCCCCGAGCGGTGGATGGTGATGGGGGAGCGCAGCACGCTGACCGCCGGGCAGAAGTCCCGGCTGGGGGAGGAGTCCCGGGAGGAGGGGTTGGAGGAGAAGGAGCAGGGGGACATGGGGCTGGCCAGGGGGGAGAAGTTCCCATAGTGCTCCACTGGAGGGAGGGAGAGAGAGAGGAGAGGGGGGTGAACACAGGCGGTCAGAGAGAAGCTGGTCTACTTCAGTTGAAGTCTCAGCTCGGTTTTGGTTTAGTTCAATGGATTCTGATTTAATTAAGTCTAATCCAAAGTGATCCAATTTGATTTCAAATTCTTAAGGATTTAAAAAATGTTAATATAGAAATGATGACACTTCTATAGCAATATGAATATTTGATATTTATATTTCTATATGCACAATTTATTTACTTAGATGTAATGTACATATGGAAAAAAATCATAAATTGTTTTTTATATTTATATTTTCTTTGCGTTCTGCACATATCCTTGTGTTTTACTCAAATCTATTCTGCTCTCCCCTTCTCTGAGCTTCAGCAGAGCCATTTACTTACTTTAAAATTTGTATTATTTTATTTATCAAGAAATATCTAAAAGGAAGATCTTAAAAAAGACCTGGCACACAAAGAGACAGCAGACCAGGAACAAGGAAGGAATAGGATCACGATAAAACCAGACAAGGCCCTATTGATGCACACAAGCTAACCCCGTTGTAGGGACCGCTATCACACTGCAGTGACACAGTTACAATTGTAAAGTTAACAACCATTTCCCCCCCTGGGACCCATAAAATGAATCAACATGACGCGATCTGTTCCCTGGCCCGTCCCTTATCCACAGACAACGGACAACAGATACACACAACCTCACCCAGTTAAATGAACAGCAATCCCTCTTCAGTTCCACGAGCACACTTCTAACGCTACGACCTGTCTAACGGATCTCCATGTGAGTCTGTGCGGCCCCCGGTCCGTGTGGCCCCCCCCCCCCCGATCCGTACCTGCGGGGATGATGACGGAGAGGGCGGTGGCCGAGGCCGACTTGATGACCTTGTTCCCCGCCCTGGAGGTCCGCTTCTCGGGCCCGTCCCCTGACATCTGCTGGTGCCGGGCCCGCCGTAGGACCAGGTCGTTTGTGGCCCGGGGCCCCTGGTGGTCGAACAGAGGGGCCACGACGTCCTGGTCCAGGCCGGGGTCGGCGAGGCCGGGGGCCGGCGGTCCCTCCCCTGGTCTCGGGGGCTTGGGCTCTACGGATCGGGGGAGAGGGGGACATGGACCGGAGAGGGTTGTTGGTGAGGAGTCGAGGAGGGTGGAGAAGAGTTGAGGGTCACAGCAGGAGACAGAAACAGAAAGTGACGACTTGTCTGCGTTGTCTAATTACTCACGCGCACAATACAAGCTATAAATACAACCGTTGGGCTGTTAGGAGTTATTTTTTTTGTCTTGTCTTACGCTCTCCCTCTCACCTCCTCTCTCCGTTTCTCTCCCATCCCCTCCTAGTGTTTCCTCGCTCTCACTTTATAAAGTTAGCGTCATGTACTTCTCCAGGCCGACCGTCTGTCTGCCTGCGCTCAGCCTCCTGTACTCCTATACACTGCGTCTCCTCAGACTATATAGCATTACAGTCTTTAACACACTCCTGTCTAAAGTGACTGGTAATCAGATGTATGTACTGCACCTCCCAGTCCGGCTCTGTGCATCCAGCATCAAGAGTCGCAGTATTCAGTATCCGTTAAGATTCAAGGAAATAACAGAATGCAAGTCAAATAACAGGGCTTATAAATCAATAATATATGCATATGTTTTAAAGTTGGCAAGGTGTTTGACTAGGGTGATATCATCGTCCAAGGGCGTCCCATGCTATTTTACCATTCAGTCCAATTCCACAGCACCTCGGGATGTTTGTACAGCTGCGTGTCTTTCAGGAGAATGTGGGGGTTAGGAATCTAAGAAAGGAGAACTATGTGATCTGACATCTACTTGTGTTTGGGAGTCCAACCCTCTAGCCCCTAAACGATTCAGCTTAATGTCAGATCAAAACATACATAGCATAAAAAAAGGTATTAGAATTCTGCACACAACAAGAAGCCGTTCAGTTGACACTCTGAGAGCCTTAACCAGGACCGTGAGCACCTCGCCTCAGTACCATCAGCATCAGGACCGCCCCCAACCCCCGTACCCAGCACCCCCAGGCCTCGCCTCGCCCTACAGTTTAATCAACCCCACCCTGCTGCCCCCACCCTTCTCCATCACCCCCCCCCCTCCACTACCTGCTCCGTCGCCCTCCTTGGTGCCGGCGCGGTGCTCCGTCAGGCCGAGGGCGGGAGCGTTGGCCTCGCGGGGGCCGGCTCTCTGCTCCAGCAGGCTGAGGGGCGGGGCCCCGAAGGCGCCGTCCAGCGAGGTCCCGCGGGCCTTCACGGGGGTCTGGCGGGACAGGGGGTCCGGCTCGCCCTCCATGGGGGAGGCGAAGCGGTGGGTGTCCATCAGGGCGGAGAAGCGGCGGCGGGCCCCCAGCGGGGGGCTGGAGTCCCCCTCGGAGTACAGGGACTCGGAGCAGGACAGTCGCTTCCTGTCACGCGGAGACCAGCGGTTAGCTCGGCCTCGGCAGCCCTACAATGACGGACCAATCTAACAAGATTAGACCAACTAACCCTTGGTCTAGACTAGCTAGAGGTCACCCCTGGTAACCTCTAGCTAGTCATCCCTAGTAACCTTTAGCTGGGTTACGCCGGCTTCCTCTGCTCCTCAGCTTCTTACACCCTTATCTGTCACTGTGGGGGGTTGGCCAACCCCCCACAGTGACAGATAAGGGTTGGCCACCCCCGCACAGCGACAGATTAGCATAAGGGTTTAGGAAGACCGAGCAGAGGGCAGCAAGGGTAAGGGTAAAGAACGCTAATAGTCAGTGACAAACTCTTCTGATGAAATCGATTCCTTTAATCCGATTCAACGGATGGGTTTCCTAAATGTAGGGGGCAACGGCCATTCTGTACATATGATAATAATCACAATGCTTAGATGCGTGGATAATGGAACCCTTTTTTTCATTGAGTTTACCAGCCATTTTAAAACAAAGTCGTAGCTGCTGTTTGCTTTTCGTTTCTTTCTTAACATTGCTCCTGTGGGAGGGGAATTGTTGAGTGGGTGACAGGGCTTTTTGACACACACACACACACACACACACACACACACACACACACACACACACACACGTGCATAAACACACCCACACAACCTACATCTCGGGGGAGCTGGTCCTCCAGCTCTTGTCCCTCATGCCGAAGCTGCCCAGGCTCTCTCTCTTGGACACCTTCTCCTCCCGGGAGCCCCGGTGCTCCCGCCGCGTCACAGAGCTGCTGCTGCCCTTCTGCTCCAGCTGAGAGAGGTGCTCCATGCTGCTGTACACCTGCAGGGGGCGCCAGAGAGAGGGAGAGGGAGGGAGGGAGGGGGAGAGAGAGAGAGAGAGAGAGAGAGAGGGAGAGAGAGAGAGAGAGAGAGAGAGGGAGAGAGAGAGAGAGAGAGAGAGAGGGAGAGAGAGAGAGAGAGAGAGACAAACCCACGTGTTACCGAAGATGGGGACATGATTGGTAGTCACACAAATCACACTTGAGAATAAACAAATAAAAATCTCTGGTATAAAATCTGATTGGAAGATTCTTAATATCATATTTCATAGCTGAAGAGCTCGAATCTGTTTGTTTGAACCAATAATGTTGCTGCAGACAGGGCTATAAAAGCGTGTCATCTGCTAGCATCTTCGATGGAACATTCCTCCGTTACCAAACAGGGCACAAGGCGTAACTCCGTAGCTCTGCTACTGTAGCTCTGCTACAGCACGGTACGACTGCTGGATCCCAGATCACATCATTGGTGATCACCGTGTCTTCACCGTGTCTTCAGCCACTGCTTGTTATTGGGATGGGTTCAGTGCAGGGGGAAGGGGATACGGTGTCTGTCATCAGACAGGAGGCCGCCAGTCTGAGGTCGGGAGGTGGAAGTCACATGGCGGTCCGGAGGCGTGGGAAGACCCGACGGTGTCCGGGAAGGGGAACAGCCAAAGGACGCGCTGTGGCAGTGGCCCACGCTTAAAAAGACCAAACGGCTCCGCGTCACACAACACACCGAGACCGGGTGACTCAGACGGAGACGGAAATGGAAGTAGCGAGCGGTTGACTGCGGGACCTGAATGTCTGTGGGCGGTTGAAGTGGGTTTTTTAGAGCACGGCGGTGTGAGAGTTATCAACTCAGTCTTACATTTGGATGCATTGGCTGATTCCTTTTATATCAAGAAATATATATATTTGATGAATATGTGATTTTTCCATTTGAGGAAAGAACCAAGCAAGTCTTTATTGGCTAGGAGGCTGCACAGTACACAGCATCACATCCACTCAGATGGAGCATCAACACAGCTGCTATTCCAGCTGATCCACTAGTAAACATGGTTAAAGCAAGGCTCTTATGTAGCCATTCTCTGATTAACATCCATGGGTTTATTCGGTTCCTAGGCCGATGAGCCACCGTTGTACATCCCATTTCAAATCAAGTTTCTTTAACCAAGTGCTGTTTCTGGAGTATGTCCGTGATTGGTTTTGCTTGCATGTCAATCAAGACCTGTCACTGACAAGCAGGCGGTTCTTGACCCGGTTAATGAAATATGTAATAAAAGACTCTCTTAAAGGATGAGGTAAGGACGGCTCTGTGAGACTACTTGAGCGTCCTACATCCACATGCAGAGTGTTCGTAGGGTGCACAGGGCAGCGCACCGTGTGTGGCTGTATGTGAGCGGGCAGAGGTGTGTGCAGGTCTGCTCTGTGATATCCTGCGCTATAGGGCCCGAGAGCCCTTCACACCTCTACTCCAATCACAGGAGGTGAAGCACTTCCTGTGTACTCAAGTATCTAAGGCCCTGTCCACACAGTGAAAACGCAGAACTCTTGTGCGTTTGGGCCGACCGTCCAGACGGATCCGGCGTTTTAGGCGCCCGAAAACACACTTTTTTGAAACCAGGTCCCAGGGTGGATAAGATGAAAAAAACGGCCCTATGCGTTTTCGTGGTAGGATTTATGTGGAGCTTTAAATATAGCCCCTTGGTCAATTTGATCATTAACTGTACATTAAAAAGTATTTTCTGCTCAATCTACAAGGTTTAACAACTGCTTTCTCCTCCTCGACTGTATGTTTGTATACAGCGCACAGGCTTGATGCGCATCCCCCGCCTCGTCTTCTTCGTTTATTGGCGGAGAACCAGAGCCACATAGAGGCCTTGAATATGTACTACAGCGTTTCTACAGCTAGATGCGTTTTTGCAACGAGTCCGTCTTTACGGAGATATTCCTGAAACGTATTGGAGGGGAAAAGATTGTTTTTTTTCGCTTGTGTGGACGGGATCTACATCTCCTCCTTCCTGGACCCAGAGAGGAGCGCACAGAGAGGAGACAGGCAACAGGTAAGTACAGGAGGAGGTGGAGGTGGAGGAAGGAGAGAGGGAGAGACGTGAAAACTCCCATGCTGAAGGAGAGTTAGAGGAGCGAGGGAAGGGGGGGCGGACTGAAAGTGACCACGGTTAATAGAGTGTGCTGAGGGCGAGCAAGAGAGGACAAATGGGAATTGAAACGTGTAAGAGGAGCACGGCGGGGTGATGGGAAAAAAAAGCCAATCCAGTGTGGAGAGCGAACAGAGGCGAGGGGTGGGGTTTCTGACACCACACTGAAAGATTCACCGTGGTTCGGCGACCCGATGATGTCTGAAAGCGTCGGCGCTTTTCAAATCAGTCACCCGTCGACCTGTTCTGCTTCCTTCGGCAAACATGGACCTCATTCTCTCAATTCCTCTTCTCTCCTTCCTCCTCTAAACATAGTGAAGTCATTCTGACGTTGGGGCCGGTTTCACTACTCATTTTTCTTGTGAAATGAACACAGTCCACAGAGGTGGACAGAGAACGTCTATTTAAAAGAAAGAGAGAAAGAAATAACCATAGCATGGTACAGCTAGCCTAGTCCTAACTAGGCCTTCGTACTCATTTCATTCATAACGATGGTCTAGAACTGCTATAGAGACAAACGATTGCTCACTTGAAGGCGGGTGCTGTTGAAGTTTAAAACCTATTGGCTCTGCCCATTGCCACTCCGGATCTGCCTTAACCAATCGCTAACGTTTGGTCGTGACGTATTTCTTCCTGCTGCTTCCTGGTATTCGTTTGACTACAACTAAAACTTGTGCACGACCTGTACGTCACTGTTCTCAGGCCGCGCCTCCTGTTCGCTGATTGGAGGGACAAACTTGAGGGAAAATAAATTGTTCGGACATACAGCACTCCCAGACCGAAGTACTGAAGTGAAATGAAAATTGAGCGGAAGTACGGAGGCGGGCGGAACCAGGCTATGGTACAGCATGAAAGATGCACAGAAAAGGGAAAAAAACGAATGAAAATGTGGTGAGACGAGAGAGGCTGCCTTGAAAGGATGAAAGGAGCCTGTGCGTTCAGAAGCAGCTCTCGGGACGGAGGACTCCGGTAGAGCTTTGTGGTCCACACTACTCAACAGTCGACCGAGACAAGATGTGCTCCCTCTTGAAGGGAGCTCCCTCCCTTCTCAACACACACAAACCGAAGGGATCTGCAGCTAGAGGATAGCATCATTCAGGACAAGACGAATGCCTCGCATCCAAAAGATTGTGCCAGCTTGTGCAAAGCCGTAGCATATTCAAACAGATCATTCCCATGTTTGTGTTGACACGTATCCCAGCAAAGCTGCGATCCGATTGGTCACGCTTCGACGCTCTGGTCAGTGTCCGGGGGTTAAAATTCATAACGCTAACTTGACCGCGGTAGGTCGAGGCCTCGGAGCGCAACTCTGTCCCAATGCATTATGGGCCGGCTCCGAACGCTGACCACGTGCGGCCCGCTCTGCTAGGGGGGGGGAGAGACTGCACCTTGCTGAAGCGCGGTGAGCAGGAGGAGAACTGTCTGATCTCCACGGGTTCGTCGTCGTTGGTGTCGTCCTCCTCGTACGCGTTGATGTGGCGGTAGCGCTCGGACCGCGCTGGGAGACCACGGGGGAGACGGCACCGAGGGGGGAGGACACAGAGAGAGAGAGAGAGAGAGAGAGAGAGAGAGAGAGAGAGAGAGAGAGAGAGAGAGAGAGAGAAAGAGAGAGAGAGAGAGAGGACAAGAGAGTGAGATGATGGTTTAGGAAGAAGAGGTTGGGAACAAGTGGAACGCAGTGTATGCACGCACACACACACACTTACTGTCAAAGTAGCTGGTGTCCTCCTCGGACTCCAGGTGTGGGATGAACTCGGCCTTCTGCCTCAGCAGGCTGTTCCAGTCCAGATCAGAGAAGAACGGATGCTGCTTCACTTCAAACGCTCCCCCTGGTGGCATGCACGCACACACACACACACACACACACACACACACTCCCCAACGTCTTGACATAGAATAACATCATTCTAGTCTCCACTAACACATCCCCCTGGCGTTCATCAAGACGGTAACATAAGCAGCGAGCCCCGGGCCCTACAGTACCTGTGCCCAGCCTCATGAGGGGGTTGGTCTGCAGCAGGGTGGAGATCAGGGCCTCCGAGTCCGCAGGAAGGGCCTCCTCTCCATCAGGCCACACGATGTCGTCTGCCACGAGCCAATCAGAGAGTCAAGCAGGGACACAGAGAGCTCTTATTTTGAAGTGTGCCACAACACAGTTATTTTGAGGATCGCTGACCCCTTGAGGAACTGCTTTTACCATCGATGGACAATCAGAAAGGAGTACGTGAGGTTGAATAGGAACTAAATAAGTACAACATTGTAGGGAATGGCTCAATTGTTGTTTCTGAGAAACATCATCTTTATTACATGCTCTCTATGCCGTGGGTCCTCGTCGATACCGTGACCTTGATTCATTTGAATATCAACGCCTTCTATCTGTGGATATTGGTTACATCTGGTTATTAACATAGCTGTGCCTGGGAGAAGGTAACGACAATAAATACTAAACTAAGCCAAACCAAAATGTCACAACCTCTCCATCTCATAATCGACTATCAAACCTAATAACTGAAAACCACTGTGACGCATTGTTTTTTTACAAGGTGTTTGTTTTAATCAATAAAATATTTTGGCATTAAAATGTTTGTTTTGTTCAATGTTTTGCACGTTGACCACTTTAGACAAGTCGGCTACGAACGTAACGTTGACATTGATTTCATTCTGTGAAAAACATACAGAGTTTGCGTTTGACTCCTTCCTACATATTGTCACCTGGGTGTGTGTGTGCGCTGCGCTCACCTGTGCTCACCTGTGATCACCTGTATGTGTGTGTGTGCCCTGTGCTCACCTGTGATCACCTGTCCGAAGAGCTCCTCGGGGGTGTCTCCGAAGAAGGGCACGCAGCCCACCAGGAACTCGTACAGGATGATGCCCATGGCCCACCAGTCCACCGGCTTCCCGTATCCCTGCCGCAGGATCACCTCCGGGGCGATGTACTCTGGAGTGCCGCACACCTGGAGGGAGACGCACACGCGCGCATGTGCGTGAGCGTGCACGTACGGAAGCACGCAGATATGTGTGCGCGCACGACGCACACAGACACACACACATTAAATACATTTGTGTGTGTGCGTGGTTGTGAATCTGTGTGTGTTTGTGTGTGTGTGTGTGTGTGTGTATTTGTGTCTCTTTTTGTCTGTGTTTGTGTGTGTGTGTGTTTGTGTCTATATATGTGTGTGTGTTTGAATGTATCTGTGTGTGTCTATATCTGTGTGTGTGTGTGTGTGTGTGTGTGTGTGTGTGTGTGTCCATGTATGTGTGTGTGTGTGTGTGTGTGTATGATTCTAGGTTCTGTGTCACCGCCTAACAACATAGACATTAGGCCAGAGACAGAAACAGGAAAGAGAAAGAAGCCTCCCTCATCTCCATAATAAAACCACGTTGTGTACTCGAAACACAGAGAGGCCCCGGCTGTTTATCTGCGTGTGCTGATTGCACCCCGTCAAACAGATGCTTGCTGCTGCCGCAGTTGGCTGAAGGACTCGTGGACCAATCAGATTAATTATGGCAAGGTTTAATTTGGGGGAACAAACAATAACTATAATTGCCGAATGTCTCTTTTGTGCTGGAGGATGAAGAACAGCAAGAATCCATTCATCCTTGCACCCATGGGTGATTCAGGGTGCTGTGTCTTCATAATGGATAATCATCGCCCATGCAGCACACCAGTTCTTGTTTACGTGTGCGAGTTGGCCGGGGTAAAACCCTCTTTGACTTTCTGGAATGCGGGATGATGGATTTATTTATGCGTTATTAACAACATGATATCGCATGTTGGGTCCAAATGAACAATTTCTCTCTCTAAATGATCTCATTGTAATGATGTATGACCATATGATGGTCGCCATGTCTGTGTGTGTACAGCTGCTTTGTTGCGGTTGCGGTCGTTTTCACACACATTTACAGACGCAATCAATGTCTCTGGTGTCGGGGTCTTACACAGGCCAGGAGAACCGCTGATATACCATGGAACCAGCTCAGAAGATAGAACCAGGAGAGAACAGCTCGTCTGGCAACCACAATGTTGCTGGTTTGATCCTTGCTAAAGTTAAAGCCTTGTTGACACGGGATGAATATCTAGATTCTACAACCCTTTCTTTAACCCAGAATGTATCTAGATAAAACGGTGCGGTCTCTCGTACAACGGGATCCACCTGTTTAGACGTAGGAAAACATCTCTAAACTCACAACTGTTTCAAACTCACGATTCGTAGAGCGATTCAAAACTCTTGTGTAAAAAGTCCCCATTGCGTGTCGTCTTCCATGGAGCACACCATCTTGGGTAGGTCAACGTGTGTAATGGAACGTGAGGCATAACACATAAGGTGACTTTGAGCAAAGTGGCTAGAACAAACACAAGGACAACCGGGTCTCAATTTCCCCAGTCTCAGAGCTGAGTGAGACAGGGCCTTGGAAGAGGATGGCTAGGCCTGCAACAGATCCTCCTCACAGCCGAGGAGGGTAGACTCACGCCGTCCTACCCTTTAATTATGGATCTGTTCCTTTAAGGTGCAGCCAGGGAGCCAGTAAGGGCATCAGCAGTACAGTGAGCACAGAGTGACCATGCAGGCACTCTGGCCGCCTCTGGCTGGCCCAGACCCTTGAGGCGTGACACCTGTTGCAGGACAAGGTGACACAGCTCATAGGGCTCATCATAAATGCCCTCATTTAAAAAAATATTTATATATCATACCGGTACCAGAAGTCACAGACATTATTCGTATTAGTAGAAGTAGTAAATGTAGTAGTATAACCGGTAGTAGGTAAATATAATATTATTAGTTAATTTGAGGTAGTGGTAAGTATTAGCCTGGCTATTGCCAGACCAAGCTCAATCGTAGATTGCACGTTGGTCTGGGGAAGCTGCTGTCATTTTCTTCAGCACAAGAGGTGTGATCAGCGGGCGGAGTTAAATTGACTCTGTACACAATTGGCTGCTTGCCGTCGCTTCCCTGTCGTCATTGTGTTAAACCAGCCAATAACGCGCCAGGGGGAAAAGCCAGCTTGGTGATTGGCTCCCACAAAAACGCATCGAAACTAGAAAGTTTTTTGCTCTTCTCCAGGCCTTTCTGCAGGGCGAAATCAAATCGCCGGCAGAATGGCGGGGCTACCCAGTCTAGGTAAGTATATAATCTGTACTATAATCAGGACTATAATTAGAGGTATATTCAGTGCAATGATCAGTTACATAACCAGTCCTGTAATCAGTGCTCCAGTCAGTCCTATAATCAGTCCTACAGTCAGTCATGTAAAAAGTGCTACATTCAATACTACATGTATGAGCAGGCTCCTCCTACCTGTTTGTCCAGGAACTCCCTGGCGTCCTTCTCTATGTGTCCCTCGTACAGGTTGGTGGTGAGGCTCATCAGGCCCATCTTGGACAGGCCGAAGTCGGTCAGCTTCACGTGACCCATGGAGGTGATGAGCAGGCTGCAGACACACAGGGTGACAGTGAGCACTTCATCACCTGAACCGCGTTGTAAAAGCAGCCTCCACCCTACGACAGATCACTCATACACTCGTTTAACACATGATCAGACATCGTAGAACAGGAGTCGAGTCGGACAACATGATGTGTCCAAAGAAAACCCACCGGTGCAGACTGGCATTTGTTCAACATTTCGATACGTGTCAAATCACCATGCTTTAATGTATTTACTTTTATTTCATACATTCTTTAAATTGTATCTCTCTATGTTTGACTACACCTTGAAATCCCTGCTCTTATTCAACGCTCTGCGCTCCGCCCGTGTAGCGAAATTCAACATTGAAGGGCTAACATCTGTCCTGCGCCCGCGGGGGGGCCTCACTTGTCGGGCTTCAGGTCCCGGTGGACGATGCCGTAGTTGTGCAGGTACTCCAGCGCCAGGACGGTCTCGGCGAAGTACATCCGGGCCAGGTCCACGGGGAGGGCCCCGATGTTCTTCAGCAGGGTGGCGCAGTCGCCCCCTGGGGAGGAGCACAGAGGCGTGATGCCGGTTAGCACCCGGCGGCGTTCGCGTCTCAGCGGGTTTAATTAAGAGCCCGGGATGGAGGAAAACATCCCTCCTTTGCTTATGGGCACCCTGCCACGCCGTTTTTTTTAGCAGCTGAAGCATCCCTCGTGTTTTTCCTGCTGTAGGCACGTCATGTTTAAAACTAGTTAGGTGTTAAGTTAAAAAAATATCATGAGATCACTCGTGCATAAAAAGGGGCCAACGTCATCGTAGGTTTAGATGTGGGTGTTCACAGATGCTTTGCAACAGTCAAATCATCCTCGTCTTCAACACAAAAGGAGGATGCGTCCTCATTAGCCTGCCTCAAGTTTCCTGTGTGACATTAACGCGTGGCATTAACACCTCGACCCGGTCACTCTCACCCTCTCCGGAGCGCTCTGTAAAAGCGGAGAGGAGGACTCCAGGACCCTGCAGTAGAGGGTGGCGAACACACAGGTCCATGTCACCCCCGCTTTTGGCCGGTGGATGCATTTAAACTCAAACCCTGGTGGCTCTCTCCACTCGAGTATGGAGGTGGAGGTGGAGGTGAAACAGGAGCAGTCCGTCGGCTCATCTGTCCGTTGGAACAGCAGAGGCGACTGCTGGAGAGCTCGACCTCTCTGCAGGTGCCGGCGCAGAGGGCTTGAGTTCGCCTGATGCAGCGTGATGTGTTGTTGTCACAGCAAACAGGCTGGAACACAATACCGCGGCGGGACTTCGCTTTTGCAGCCATTGTATATATATATATATATATATAATAAAATACGCTTTGGTTAGGAGAATTGGCCATGTTTGATCATTTTGTTTTTAATTAAACAGGCATGGTGTGCTATTAGGGGTGCTAATATGAGCAGATAGAAATAGAAAGCTCACACTGCTACTAATATTTGAATTATTATTTTTTGAAATTTCCACTTGATAGTGCTTTCTTTGACGGTGTAATTAAGGGGACTCTAATAATCGAGAGACAAACTTTTCTTTTGTCTGCTCTTATCTATTCTATTCTATCTGTAAATTGAACATTATATCTTATTCATGTCGTCATTGATAAGAGTGTTAAGAGTGATCTCTTAACATTTTGAATCTAGACACGAGCACACCGACTCTTCCCCGTGATTCTACGCCTGAATCCTGTGGCGACAAACTCCCACGAGACAGAATCCCTTCAAAATAAAAGCCCTGTGTGGCCTCACCCTCGACGTACTCCATGACCATGCAGAGGTGGCGGCGGGTCTGGAAGGAGCAGAACATGGACACCACGAAGGGGTTCTCGGCGAAGGTCAGGATGTCGCGCTCCACGAAGGCCTGCTGGATCTCGTTCCTCAGCGTCAGGTTCTGCTTGTTGATCTTCTTCATGGCGAAGCGCTGCCGGGTCTCTCTGTGACGCACCAGGTACACCGCACTGGGGGAGAGAGTGAGAGAGGGGGGGAGAGAGGGGGAGAGAGGGGGAGAGGGAGAGAGAGGGGGGCAGAGAGATAGAGAGGGGGGAGAAAGGGAGCGAGAGAGGGGAGGAAGGAGGTGAGGGTGGGGAGAGTGAGATAGGAGATGTGGGTGAAGGAGAGAGTGAGAGAGAGTGAAAGAGAGAGGGAGAGAGAGAAGAGGGGGTGGGAGGAGGGGAGAAGGGTTAAGAGTTGGGGAGAGAGAGAGGGGGGGAGCACAGGGGGAGAGGGATAGAGAGCAAGACAGCAAGAGATAGCAAGAGAGATAGGGGGGGAGAGAGAGAGGAAGAGGGGGTCACTTAATACAAAGGTTTATTTGGTTCATTCTATCCCACACTAAGCCGGACGAGCCTTGACCTGACTTACCCATAAGCACCGTTACTGATCAGTTTAATGGTCTGGAAGTCTTCCTCACATGGAGGCTTCATTGGCTTCGACTTTCCCTGAGAGCAAAGCAACGGTAAACATGTTAACATAGAACACCAACGCATTGAGGTCCTCAATCCACTAGGACCACTCAGTCATCATGTAGCGTTTTCATGTTTCCTAATGGACGTGGTTTAAATGCATTGATGGATGTTATTTGTGAGCAGGTAAAGGTTTAGGCATCTTTCTCATGGATGCCAACAGGTTAGGCTGCTTAGAATTGGGCTGACCTTAACACCCTAAGCACTAAAAATGAAATACAATCACATTACAGTCTGTGTGTGTCAGTGGCGATTTCTCTAAGACTTCAAGGGAAGCAAGCTTCCCCTAAAATTTCAAAAATGAAATGGTCAAATATATACTGTTGTGTTAACATTTCATTGACTAAAAATGCCTTAGAACACGTCCATCTCGAAGACGAGTTTGTTCAGAATCAGCTGCTTATCGCAGGTCGACTGACTCAATTTCCTTCTCATACATTCCCGTAGCGTCACAGTGTAATTGCCTGTTGAAGCTCAGCGTCCATCCACTTCAATGGGGCTGCATAGAACAGCTTTTTTTAGTGTGTCGAAAGTTGACGGTCATTGGATAATGCAGCGATTATGCCCCTCCCATGGACGCTCAGCGTCTCTGGGGGTGAATGGAGGAGTGGGCTGGCCTGGACGCTGGGCTTCTGCGTGATTATTGGAGGGTCTGCAAAAGACTGAGTTGCCGTTTGATTGACAGCGATTTTGAACTATAAAAAGTTGCCGGAGCTCTCTTCATTCCTCAGTCCCATTGCGGATTTTGCAAGCGAGTCGAAAGACGAACTGCAACCCATTTCTTGATATTTGCTTGGCGAAATTGCTAGACAATTTTCATTGTATATTTCATACACTTATTCACACTATTCCTTGCTTCAGTTTAACATAATTCCCAGATTTCCTTGTTCCAAGTTTAATATCGTTTTGGTAGTTGGCCATCAATTTTATTCAGGGAGCCTGAGGTCTGAACTTCAAGTCCTGTATTCAGATCAGGACTTGCAGGGTGACAGGGGAAAGCTGTGTGATTTCTTGGTGTTCCTTAAAGACATGGAGTTGGACAGTGCAATGCCTCAGCTTTACAAACTGTTCTCATTAGTGGCAACAATTAGGGCTACATCTGCAGGTGTAGAAAGGAGCTTCTCCTGTTTAAAGCGGCTCAAGTCTTACACCCGTAACACAATGGACCAAGGCCGTTTAAGCAGCCTAGCTCTGCTGGCCATTGAGAGGACACTGGTCAAGTCACTGGAGAAGCTAGTTGGTATGACAGAGCATTTCCTTGAAAAGGAACAGAGAGCATAATTTACATAAATTGACAATTTATATGATGTAGGCCGAAAATGAGCTTCCCCTCTTTGAAAGACCAGCAGCCGCCACTGGTGTGTGTGCCTGGTGTGTGTGCCTGGTGTGTGTGTGTGTGTGTGTACGTGCATGTGAGCATGCCTGCATGTGTGTGTGCATGTGTGTGAATGTATGAATGCATGAATTGGTGCACGCACATGTGTTCTTGAAGTGAGGTTGTGTGTTGTGCATGCATATGTATATGTATGTGTGTTGTGCATGCATATGTATATGTATGTGTGTATGTGTGTTTGTGTGTATGTGTACGTGTGCGTGTGTGTATGTGTGTATGTGTGTGTGTACATGTGTGCGTGTGTGTGTTTATGTGTGTGTGTGTGTGTGTGTGTGTGTGTGCGTGAATTTATGTGTGTAAATGTGTGTGTGTATATGTGTGTGTGTGTGTGTGTGTGTGTGTGTGTGTGCATGTGTGTGCATGTATGTATATGTGTGCGTTTGTATGTTTGTGTATATGTGTGTATGTATGTGCATATGTGTGTATATGTATGTGTATGTGTGTGTGTATATGTGTGCGTGTATATGTGTGTGTTTGTATGTTTGTGCATATGTGTGTATATGTATGTGTATGTATATGTGTATATGTGTGTATATGTGTGTGTATGTATGTGTGTATATGTGTGTATATGTGTGTGTATGTATGTGTGTATATGTGTGTATATGTGTGTGTATGTATGTGTGTATATGTGTGCGTGTGCTCGTTCTGCTCACCTCCGCTGAGTCGTCGGTCTCCGGCGTGTGCGGCCCCTCGCTGTCGTAGCTGTCCAACCCCACGATGTCTGAGAGGGAGGAAGCACACCCAGCACCGTTGACTCCACAACGCCCGGTGTCAAAATAAAAGTCCCGTTGAAGTCAACGCAATGCGATTTAACGTTGCACACGTACGTCATGTCGCCTGAGTGCGAAACCTGTGGCATCATCGCCAAATACAAAGCCACATTTGGGAGGCTTAAAAAGAGCCTCATTACCAGAATACAACCCCCCATCACCACCCCCCCCCACCTGCCTGCCCAAGTCTGTGTGAACCCGACCCTAGGATTTAAATGTTCACTGTGCTAAAGCAGTCTTGGCAGCCCTGTCTGTTGTACTCGCTATCTCTTGGATGTGACAGCAGTTGAAATGCGCTGATTGCAGCTGCACACCCACAAAGCCAGGCAGCACATGGACAGCGAGTGTAATTAAAAAACCAGGAGCAGGGATATTAAGCTGTGCTGCCGCTGCTGGCTGAGCATCAGCCGAGGACACAATGAAGAGGAGATTGTGTGTTCCTTTGCTGATTTGATATAAAATGGAGAAAACGTTCACGTTCAGCGTCAGCAAATGAAAAAGCCCTGAAGAAAACAATTGATATCCCTAAATGCGTGCCTCAATTTGTTGTCTTTGGTTTATGCGTGTGTGTGTGTGTGTGTGTGTAAAAATACCAAACACAGGGTTGGATAAAGCCATGTTGTTATCTGAGATAAGCTACGAGGCTTCCAGCCTGAACGCAGGACGTTTTAATTTGGGGCCGGGACTGCAGTGGCTCTTTGTGAATACTCATTCCACACCATTTAGCCCGTCAGCTAATGAGCGCCTCTAGATGGATCACCGGGACGGGCTGAGCAGATGTGAGCTAGCGTCGGGGGGGGCGGGGGGGCGTCGCCGTCTGAGAGTCTCACGGTGATTAATGGCCGTTGTCTCGGGGCAGGAGGCAAAAGCAGCCGGACCAGAGGTGGCCCCGCCTGTGAGGCTCCACCGGTTGACCCCTGACCCCCCGATATAACGACCAAACCTCTTCTTCTTGGGTTGAATTCATGATATGCACTGTTTTGGTTCGGGGGGTGTTTTTCTTACTCCTTTGTTTCTTTTAGGGTACCGAGGATTTTAGTCGGCACTTTAATCCACAGTGACTCCCAGTGACAGGACACTGACGGGTTATAGGAGCAGGTAACGGCTAACAAGGAGGCCTCAGACCAACCATAGCCCCGGGAACAGCTGACCTGTACCTCATTCTACTCTGTTTCCTTCCTTCCTACCTTCCTTCCTCTCTTCCTTCCTTCCTTCCTTCCTACGTTCCTTGTTTCCTACCTTCCTTCCTGCGTTCCTTCCTCCCTACCTACCTCCCTCAATCCCTCCTCCCACCCTCTCTCCCTCCCTCCCTGTCTGACCCTCCCTCCCTCCCTCCCTCCCTCCCTCATCCCTGCCTCCCTGCCCCTCCCTCCCTCCCTCCCTCCTCCATGCCTCACCCTCCAGGGGGTCCCGGGTGAGGCCCAGCTGGCTGATGATGTAGCGGGGGATGTCGGTGCCCAGGAGCTGGCCCTCCTTGGCGTGGTCCTCCGCAGCCTCCAGGAGGTGGTAGAACTCCTCCGGGTTGAACTCCTGGCTCACACAGAGGGACCACGCGCCGGTCAGACACACACAGCTGCATACACACGCCGACGTGGAATTACTTTGATATGTGGCGTGCAATTTCATGTATTTTTTTCATTTTGTATATAACAGGTGCATTTCTGTCTAGCTCCGGATACGTTTTATAGTGTCCAAGGGACACCAATAAACTGCCGAGGTCCACTCCTCGACTCCTGCTGGCCTAATGAGGGTCTATAAGGGGCTGTCAGTGTGGATATTAACGCCACGCGTTGCTTTCCAGTGGATAGATTATACACACATTTATACAGTGGCTAGACGTTAAGGCTCAGGAGGCTCTAAGCCATAATACATAAATGCATATATACATACATAAATAAATGCATATACATATATAGATGAATGAATAAATTACATTTTTACACAGTGAAACACTATTGACACACAATCTACACGCATCAAATCGTACGCACAGTTGCTGTCAAAACGTGTCCCTGCCCCGCTGCCCTCTAGTGGTCCGAATGCAACGAACGCTGCTTTGAATGTCAATGCCATTAGTGGCTCACCGTGACACTCCTCTTTGTGAGAAATAAAATCTGTAGATCTCATTGAGAATGCAGTGTAGCGCACCGGGTAACTCTATGACCTATCCCACTTCCGCGGAAATGCCTTCATCGCATATACGACCGCAGCAGTGGCACACAATCGGCTATGTTTCTAGTCTCTGGGCAAAGCACTCTCCCTTTCCTTAGTGATTTTACCGATTTGACTTAATGTTTGTAATCAAACAGAGCACTGGAGCCGCCCAGCCAAACCCCTTTGGTTGTAATGTCGTCTTCGATTCTAAAGGCCTTCTGTAAATGACTCATCATCCTTGGGTTAAGGTCGTCTGTGTTTGTGCGAGGTCCTGTTTCAGCCGGTGGGTGGAGGCGAGGGGAATGACATTTTGATCAGAAATTAGAGCACAGGGCAGCGAGGGTCACCGGAGCTCCTGTATATACCCTGGCCTCGGTCGGCCAGGGAGAGAGGGAGGAGACGTGGGGGAAGGAGAGAGGGAGAGGGAGAGAGAGAGAGAGGGAGAGAGAGAGAGAGAGGGAGATGGAGAGAGAGAGGGAGACGGAGAGAGAGAGGGAGCGAGATAGAGAAAATGGAAGGAGGATGGAGCAAATGGATAGAGATAGCCCATAGAGAAAAAATACGGGGCAATTGCTGTAATCTCCTCACTATAATATGCTTCTGTCTACCGGTCGGAAACATTTTCCCCAAGTCAGACTGTGGGACTGACATGAATGCTAAATAAACTTGAGCAGACATTGTGCCTGGGCGTGTTTGTGTGTCCTCGGGAAGGTGCATGTGTAATTTGTTATTTGTGTGCGTGTGTGTGTGTGTGTGTATGTGTGTGTGTGTGTGTGTGTGTGTGTGTGTGCATCTGTGTGCATGTGTGTGCATGTGTGTGCGTGTTTGTGTGCTCTTCCTCCTCCCCTCTAACCAATCTGCCACACAGATCTCAAGTCCACATCCTGAACGACCCTATCGACCGCTTCCGACGGTTGCCTTGACAACGGAAAGACGAGCCTTAAGGGCAGGGGCGGCACCGGGCCCGGGCGAGGGACGCAGGGGAGGCGATCCGCCGGCGAGTTCGGAACACCAGGTGTCAAGCCCCGCCCCCTGCATGTGCAGAGCAGCCAATCGCGGCTCGGGAGTGGTTGGAGGTGTTAACGTACGTCTGTATCAGCGGCGCAAGGACCGAGGCGTCCGTCTGGTTCTGACCAATCGGGTGCCTTCCCTGGGAGGCCGAGTGGCCTGGCAGTGTGGGAGTGGAGTGTGGGAGACGTTTCCACTAAGAGCCCCGGGCGCTCGGCCCTGGTTTGTGCTGTTGAAGTATGAACTGATGGGCTGACGCAGTGTGTGTTGTGTGTTGTGGTGTGTGTGTGTGTGTGTGTGTGTGTGTGTGTGTGTGTGTGTGTTTGTGTGCGCGTACAAAAGTTTAAATAGGAGAAGAAAAAGAAGAATATATATATATATATATATATATATAAATATAAGCAGCCACAAGCGAAAAACCAATGCAGACAGAAACAGCGTGCGTATCAGTGTGGGTTAGTATTAATGAAGGTGGAGCTTGAGCTGATCCTGCCCAAGGACAGAGTCGAAGGCTGCCTGGAGCCAGACGCAGGCAGAGCACAAATGATATAGAAACAGTGGGGACATTGTGTACAGAGCCACCCTACGGCCGTCGCTCCTCTAAATTGATGATTTAGGAGCAATGAGTTAGGAGTACTAGATGAGTACTAGATCTAACATAGGCCTGGTCGGGTTGTGGGAGGGGCCAACTGCTGAGACCACCGCCACTGTTGACAGGCTGATATCGTCATGACGCTGATCGCCATGACGATGATGACTGCGTACGTGGTGGCCTGGCGTAGGGGCCTGCTGTCAGAGCTCTGAGGGATCATGTTGGGCCTGAACATCAACTGATCCACACTTACACTTAACCTGAGCATGAACATCAACTGATCCACACTTACACTTAACCTGAGCATGAACATCAACTGATCCACACTTACACTTAACATGAGCATGAACATCAACTGATCCACACTTACACTTAACATGAGCATGAACATCAACTGATCCACACTTACACTTAACCTGAGCATGAACATCAACTGATCCACACTTACACTTAACCTGAGACGAGAAGTCAAATCAGTGTAGCTATAAGCTATAGTCACCCAAACAGTGCAGACAGACGCCATACAGACGGCGGAAAGACACGGACATGGACGAACAGAAAGACAGACAGACGCGGACAGACAGAAAGACAGGCAGACACGAACAGAAAGGCAGAAATACAGAGAGAGACGGACAGAGAGGCAGGCAGACAGACCGACAGTAGGAGTGATGGATGGGTTAACTCACCAGGCACTCCAGGAGTCTGGCTGGGCGAGATATGATGATGAAGAGCTTCTTTACCAACTCTGTGACGAAGGTGAGCTCTGAGCTCTCCGAGCGCTCATAAGCCTGGGGGGGGGGGAGACAGCGAGAGGAAGAGAGGGGGGCGAAGAAGAGCGTTAATCACTTTACAACATGAAACTTTAGACGCGATTTTCTCACAATCAATGTTGGTGAAAACAATACACATCCATCCTATTTTTAAATCTTGTCAGGAGGAATTGCATCACGTTGTTTTCTGCCTGACACCAACTGGTCGTCGGGAGTGTTTTGCTGTCGTTGTGAACCGGTCATCAGTTCACCACTGACTCAATCGAGGTGACACTCCCCCCCCCCCCCCCCCCCCTCCACACCACCACCTCTGTCTGCCAACGACCACCTGCCTTCGCTCCTGTCCTGACTAACAGTCACCAGCAGCAATGACCATTCATGAGTTGTTGACGTCTACACGAGGAGAGATCCATATATATGTATAAACCTTGCCTAGAGCCACATTTGAATGAAATAGCCACACATTAAGTGTGAACGAAAAATGACGAAGTACGATGACGAATGTACCCATTATACCCCAAATAAAGATAAACGCCTGGCAGATAAAACACAAGTAAATGGGCCCTGACCTGCTGCCAAAATGTTTTATTCATGAATGGTTTTGAGTGCCAACTGTGTTAAAGTCGACTCACACCAAGTACGACATGACATTGTGGCACGGAAGCGCAGATTTTTCTACAACTGTACACATGGCCGCTTCACCATCACCACGGGAACTCCACACAGTATTTTAGGATGCCAGTGAAAGTATAGCATAAACAAAGGATTGAATTGGTCGAGTGTTTAAAGTGGCGCACCGGTCTGTACTATTATAGGAACACATAAAATAAAGAAAATGGAAATATTTAGCAGGTATTTTTCACAGCGGTGTGAACAGACTACACAGACAAAGCTCCACATGGGCTAAGGACACCATGTGCCCCCCCGCCGCCCTGCTCACGTCATGCAGCAGCCTCTCCAGGTTCTCCTGGAGCTCGCAGAAGTAGACGGTGGTGATGAGGCCCTCGCGAGACTTGGTCAGGCAGTCCCTGGACAGCTCTGCGATCTGGTGGTGGATGAAGCTGAGGACCCCGTCGGCCAGCGGCAGCACGCTCTCGGGGGAGTAGCTGTGGATGAACTCGGCCAGACGCTCCTCCATCTGAGCCGTGGCCTGGAGCGGCCGTCACACGGGGTTAGGGGTTAGGGCGGTGGACACATGGGGCCACCCTCACACGGGGCCGCCTAGCACAGCGCGCTCACTCAACCCACGTGGGCTTCACATAGAAACACAGTCAGTTGAATTGTGTGGAATAATTTTGTTGGTTTATTTTTTGTTTATGAAAATATAACAAATATATATAATATCAAATATAATATAACAATTAAAATAAACTAAATCCAAAATTATATTCATAATTTTTTTTTATAAAAATAGAATAAGTAATAAATAAAACAAATTTAATATTATAAATAAAAAATACATAATAATTTGATAATCAGCCCAAATAGCTAACACTTAAAATAAGTCACAGGATCTGCACAAAACAAAAGGGTATTGCACTTTCTGCCTCACTTTAGGTTTGGGCCATAGTTTTTCGCTTTGCAACCACAATATGACGTGATAAAGTGATTTTAGATCCAATCAGAACTGGGCAGATAACTTTCAACTGTTTTGCAACTGTTTCGTTCCACCAGAGATGCCCATGAGGATCAAGTGTCCTTATCACTGTGTGATAAGCAGTCAGAGGTCTCATCTTTCTATTATCTAAGCAAATTGGACTTCTCCCATTTGCAGTTTAAAAGCAATTAGATTTTTTTTTAATATATATACATAAGCGGGAGGGACAGCCTATTTCAGCCTAATATTCAATTACACTTATGTCTGGCTCCTTCCAACCTGATACATTTAATAGTGTCCAAGGGACACGAATAAACTGCACAGGTCCACTAATCGACTACTGCCGGCCTAATGAGGGTCTATAGATCAGGGGGCATAATAACATCACGTGCCGTCTTTCAAAGGCTAGATTATTCATACATATATACAGCCTGTAGCTGTTTAGTCCCAGGATGCTTCAAGAAGTCACAAATTACTTTCTGTAACATCACCCCGATCGTTTCTCCAATAACCCAGCAGCGGTGTACTGCAGGTTAAATAAAGGATCAGGCACATTTGACTATGAACTTCCGGTCACCCGTGTTGTGACTGGCTCAGGGAATACAGAAGCTTCGATCAATGAATGGGCTTCAACTGTTACTGTTGTTCCTGGTCGCGGGAATACGGATTATAATATGTGTTCTGGGATGACACAATACACAATGATATTCCAGCTGGAATACATGCAGACACTGGGTAGGCATTTCGTGGCTTTGTTAACATTCATTGCCAGTCTGTTGTGTGATCACTGTGATAGGGACGTTATTATCTAACACCGCTACAATGCAAAATAATAAAAGGTGACATTCCAGTCATTAGCATCCATAGAGTTTCCTCTTGGCCTGCCCTCTCCCTGATAGCATTATCGCTACTGTCGGTCGCTGCTGTTAATCTTGTTTTGATTTTTATCAGATGTCACATCTGGGGAGCTTATCATGGAAGGGCAAACTGTGTTGGTGGAACACAAACTGCTTTGCTGTGTTAGCAGTACAGTCTGTGTGTGTGTGTGTGTGTGTGTGTGTGTGTGTGTGTGTGTGTGTGTGTGTGTGTGTGTGTGTGTGTGTGTGTGTGTGTGTGTGTGTGTGTGTGTGTGCACGTGTAAATATATGCATTTGTGCGTATTTATGTGCGTGTTTGTGTGCACGTGTAAACATGTGCATTTGTGCATATTTAAGTGTGTGTTTGTGTGTGTGTATGTGTGTGTGTGTGTGTGTGTGTGTGCCTTTGTCTGTATGTGCCGTTGTGTGTGTGTGTGTGTGTGTGTGTGTGTGTGTGTGTGTGTGTGTGTTTAAAGGACTGACCTTCGGGAAGCGCTCCTTGTAGACATGGTTCATCATCACTATTTCATTGTCATAGCAGGACGGCGATCGCCCCGGGCTAGAGAGACATGGACAGACAGAGAGAAAGAGAGCATGAGAGAGACAGAGAGACAGAGAGAGAGAAAGGGAGGGGGAGACAGGGAAAGAGAGAGAAAGATAGGAAAAGAGATAGAGAGAGAGATAAAGAGAAAGAGAGAGAAAGAGAAAGAGAGAAAAAGAGAGAGCAAGAGAGAGAGAGAAAAAGAGAGAAAGAGAGAGAGAGAGAGAGAGAAAGAGTCAACACAATAGAATTGATGTCATGGGAAAATAAATAAATGTAAAGTCACACAAAGACGGGGAGAGGGAGCAGGGCAGGGATGCATTTTTTAGCTCGACGTGAGGAGATAATTCACCGCGTCCCCAGCATGTGTCCGTTGTGTCTGTGCGTTATGCTAATGCAACAATCACACATTCTGCATCGCCCGTCTCACTAATGGACCCACTGGCGTCTGGGCTCCACACCAGCCGCGCTCCTCCATCAACAACGTGTGGGAGACACACACAAACACACACACACACACACACACACACACACACACACACACACACACACTTCTGCACTTCACCAGCCACAAAGGGAAATTATTTTCGGTTCCCCTGGCCAACACATTAAAGGACAGACAGTCGTATTCGTATATGCACAATGGTGAACGGTGCTGGTGTACAGTGTTAAGTCCTCAGCATATTAACGATGCATTAAGTATGTATTGGTATGTACGTGTTAGTATGAGAAACGTCAAGGGATCTCAACCAGGGCTCTGCCAAATGCTTAAGGAGCGCATATTAAAAGGTGCTTCTAACATGGAAACGCATTGTCTTGGTTACTTCATGAATATTTACAACACTAAACAACAGCTTCTAAATGTGCAGAATTACATCAGCAATGTACAACTTTTAATTTGAAAAGAAGCTTGCTCCCTCTCGGGGGGGCCACAGTGTGGGGAGACCCCCAGATCTGGTAAAAGAGGAGCTGGTCTCTTAGCAGGGCCTGCTAATGGGGGGGCGGGGCTTGGGTACAGTACCAGGAGGAGAGGCTGTGATTGGCTCTGTCATAGCCCATGGGACGTACACTTCAGCAGGAACACACTCTGGTGACCTCCCGAATCACTACAGACTGGGGGTCAAACGACAGCAGTGTACTCCGGCGTAAAGCCCTAGGGCTTGTGTAAAAGGCGGCCCGGTAGGACGCTGGGCTAAAGCAGGCTCACCCACCGAGTTCAGATGGGTTGTTTACTATGTGCACCATCATCATCACCACCACCATCACCACCACCATCATCATCATCACCATCATCATCACCACCCTCATCATTACCCTCATCACCCCCCTCATCATCATCATTGATCCTCAGAACCACGGTCGGGTAGTCCTGAGGGGTCAGCTGACCTGAGGCTGCGGGAGCGCGGGCGGACGTGGGGGGACCGCCGCCCGCCGTCGTCGTCTGTGATGCTCTCCGTGCTGCCGAAGTGCTTGGACAGGAAGTGGAGCTCGTCCACGGTGGGCTGGTAGGGCAGCTGGTGCAGCCGCTCCTGGGACGAGCTGGACGACTGAGAGAGAGAGAGCCAAAGGGGGGGAGAGAGAGAGAGAGAGAGAGAGAGAGAGAGAGAGAGAGAGAGAATGAGAGAGAGAGAGAGCGAGAGTGAGAGAGAGAGAGGGGGAGATAAAAGAAAAAGGCCATGAGGTGAGGTAAAGTCATGTCTGAACAGGGCTTCATCAACTGGCTTCCACAAAGCATTGGCAAACCCTTTATTAAAAACAGGAGCCCTTGTAAACAAGTGAGTCACGGATGGCACAAGAGGAATTGAACGGCATGTGAGCACCACGCCAGAAGGCAGGCGCCTGGCAGGCACCAGCACCCCTGCCGACCCTGGGTACGACCGGTCCCCTCCCCCCCCCTCCCTCTGCGGCCGTGACCAGCCTGCTCCCCACCCCGGGCCTCACTCACTCACTGCTCAGCACTCCAGCACGGCCCGTGGGGACAAGAGATGTATTCATTGCCATGATGTGACCAGACACCCAAAGAGAGAGAGAGAGAGAGAGAGAGAGAGAGAGAGAGAGAGAGAGAGAGAGAACGGGAGAGCTGCAGTGAGACCGGCTGGGAGGGTATAAGTGCTGAGCCACTGGCCGGTCAATACCAGCGCTCCCTCCCTCTCCAGCCTGGCAGGAAACCCCGGAGCCGGATCAATGGACGGCTTAATGAACACACCCCCCTGTGGGACCGGAGTGGCCTCGGCATAGTTAGACTGCGTGCTCAGGGCCCCTCGGTCCGCTCACACTCAGGGGCCCCTGCTTCAACCGACGCTTTGCTCAGGGACCTCCGTTCCCCCCGCGCTCAGAGAACTTTTTAATGACTAATTATTGACAGACGCCTTCAATTTGAGACTTTAAACTGTTTGTATTTTACGTTAAAAGGAACGCTCCCTGATTACATTGAAAGGCTCGGATGACCTTGCCGCTTATCTGAAACACAGATAAACAACTACGGCAATGTCCCCTATCCACAACACAACCATTGCTGTAGCTCAACCCATTGAATATTTTCTCCTGCAGCATCGCCTGCTGGCTTGAAAAGAGCTCCGCTTCCCTCCACTGAGACGTCCCGAAGCTCGTGGTAGATCGTCATATGTCGTCCTGCCTGACTTATCGGTAGGGATTATACACCATGAAACCATCCGATCCTCCTGCAACCTATTTCTGATCGCACCAGCGTCACTGGGATCATGCTCAATCACCGCTCTTAAGAAGGCACAGGGTGTGGTGGAGGGCGAAGGGTTGATAGTCAGGTGATCACATGAGGTGAAAACCGGTGTGCCCCAAGGCTCTATTCTAATCCCTTTCCTGTTCTTACCACACACAGTCCTATCCCCTTCTTTCACCCCAAAAGACAACATAGGCCCAGCAGGTATTCTGGCAGTGCCTGGATGAAAGCGGTCACAACACATGACTCTAAATAAACTGTTATGGGATGCACTAAACACTAAACATGCACCAGTTCACCCATCCACCAACAACTAATCCAGTTTAGACACCTCTTGGTTATTACTTCAGGTAATTGCATACAATGTTATTGTCGGTTTGACTGTTCTCAACCACATCTGTGAATTACGTGTTTGCTGAATGGCTGAATGCAATGTGTCTGCCACAGGGAAATCCCTTTAAAGGGAACTTGTTTAATGGTCAAGTGTGTTAAGAACTTCAGAGCAAGTGTGAGGTTAATTAAAGAGCCGTAGTGAGGTGTCATTGGAGATGAGAGGTGTGCCATGTATGGTGGCGTGACTCAACGTGGACACACAGTTTCTATGGCCATTTCCATACTGCGTTATTTTTTCAGAAAACATACTATATTTTCATCTTCCGAGTAATCCTCCCTCTCTTATTGAACAAACACTCTTCACCGGCTTTTGTTTCAGCCTACATCCCCCCATTCCCCCCCGCCCCCCCAAACACATACACACACATGCAGCCCTTTCTTCCTGCTGCTCGACATCGCAGCAGCGAGAGATCTCTCTGCCTCGCTTCCCGAGAGCCTAATGATGCGTAGACGAGACAAGCAGAACCCAGAGACCCGATGAAGCACCAATGCAGAGATGGAACGGCAGACAGGAGATTGAGATGGAGGTGGGGAGAGGATGAGAATATAGGACTACTGGCAGCCTAAGAAATACAGATACATTCTAACCACCATCATATTTTACATTACCCTCTTCTTGATTATAGACATTAGAGCTGAATCTTTACTATTCTGTTTGTGTTGTTATCATAATTGGTTTCCCTCAGCTAGAGCAGTGTTATAGCATCGGCTGCTTGCATGGATAGCTAGCAAGAAAGGAAGGTATATTGAGGGGATAATAGAAGGTGAGAGTAGATGAGAGGAGAGGAGAGAAGAGGAGAGGATAGGAGGGTAGGGGGAGGATGAGAGAAGAGAGGAGAGGAGAGGATAGGAGGGGTGGGAGAGAAGAGGAGGGGTTGGGAGAGGAAAGGAGAGATGGGAGAGGAGAAAAGGAAAGGAGAGGAAAGAAGAGGCGAGTAGGGGATGAGCGAGGAGAGGAGAGACAGCGCACCAGAGAAGAGAAGAGGGCAGCAGATAATGTACCGTTCAATAAGGCACGACATTGTGCTTGGGTGGACAGCGCTCCACCTATTCCAAGCCCATCTCTCAAAATAACTCTTTGCCCCGACGTCCATGGCCGTGTGCCTCCCCTTGACGCGTGTCAGTCCTGAAATGCATTGTTCTTCCCAGAAAGCGCAGCTTTTCCAGCTACCACAAAGGGTCCCTGACGTCCTCCCACATACAGTTACACTTTATTCTCGTTCCACCGTTTCTACTGGAGCGCTCGACACCTCCTCATCTGCTCTGACTCCCTGATCCTCTCACTCCGTCCATCTAGACTCAAAACTAGATTTTTCTCCTGTTTCCCTGACCCTCTCAATTTGCTCTGCCTGTCTGAAAACACAGACAGTTCATGTTGCCCCTGCATCTTTGAGGAAAAAAAGTCAGCTGCAGAGAAATCTTGTTGAGAATATCTTAGCAACCAATTGGTTATTTTTAGCTTTGTGTTATGTGTCAGTGAGTGTTTGTTATATGTTTGTGTCGTGTGTGTGTGTGTGTTATGTGTTTGTGTGTGTGCGTGTGTGTGTGTATGTGTTTGTTTTTGTGTGTTTGTGTGTGTGTGTGTGTGTGTGTGTGTGCGCATAGCATATATATATTAGCACATGATAATTTACGTGCGTATATGCCAACTGACCGATGCATGCGTGATACGTGCATATGTGTGTGTCCATGAAAATTAGTGGCTAGTGTTGCATGTAATCACTTTAAAGCAGCCTCTAATGTAAGGCTCCACCAAAGGTAGCCCATCAACTTTCACGACACGATTTCCATAGTACACACCCTAATTAACATAGGATTTTGGAAATCATGCATGGACAAATATGCAAATCCACTCTGACTATATAATATTTATTAATATGCCAGAAACAATTCTTGCCCACACAAAAGTAGATAAGCCAAAGAAGATGAAAGTGCACTGCTAATTTAATCTGTATTTTTAATCTTACAAGAATAGTACGATATGATACGATGGTATGTGTGTGTGGGTATGTGTGTATGTGTGTGTGTGTGTGTGTGTGTGGTATGTGTGTGTGTGTGTGTGTGTGTGTGTGGTATTTGTGTGTGTGTTTGGTATGTGTGTGTGGGGTGTGTGTTTGTGGATGTGTGGTTGTGTGTGTGTGTGTGTGTGTGTGTGTGTTTGGTATGTGTGCGTGTGGAGGTGGTGGGTATGTGTGTGTGTGTGTGTGTGTGTGGGGGGGGGGGGGGTGCGTGTGTACCGTTGAACTGGGTGTGTTGGTTCCATATCCTGAGGAAGGTAAAGATGCGAGGGACCATCTTCGCCCATCAGCCCTGAAGAAAGAAAGAAAGAAAGAAAGAAAGAAAGAAAGAAAGAGAGACAAAGATAAGAGGGAAAGTAACAACAACTGAAGGATACCGGTAATTGCACTGTGTGTGTATATGTGTGAGTGTTCACAAGACACTATAATATAATTATATGAATCATTCAAAACAATGGAAATATATGCAATGTGGTGGGTTAGTGTATGTGTGCATGTGTGTGTGCATGTATGTGTGCATGTGTGTGTGCATGTATGTGTGCATGTGTGTGCGTGTGCGTGTGTGTGTCTGTGTGTGTGGATTTATATGTGTCTGTGTGCGTGTGCATGTTTGTGTATGTGCGCATACGTATGTGTCTCTGTGTGTGTCTGTGTGCGTGCGTGCGTACGTGTGTGCGTGCGTGCGTGCGTGCGTGCGTGCGTGCGTGTGTGTGTGTGTGTGAAATATGTAAAACAAGGCTCGCTACCTTCGTGAGGAAGCAAAGGAAAAGTGCGCGGGGCCACTAGGTGAGAAATTCCGTGGGCTGTCCAACGGGCTGCTTCCTGTTCAAGAACGCACGCAAATAGCAATTCATAAATAGCCCACAATAACTTTCACTATACATTTCTGTAAAAAGCACTTGCTTTTCGGCCATAATGTGAACCAGCAGGTTCTGTTCAATACGATAAGACTTAAATAGACTTAAATAAAAAATGGATCAACATGATCCATATTTGGATGACCAAATGCTGAAACAGACTCATCAACAGTTGTGCTGCGCTCCTCCTCCCGCTGCACAGAGCTGAAGGCGTCACGTTGTTGACTCTATAGAGACTCACACACCTGCCTCTACGCGGTCTAATCTCCCCCCCTGCACTATCTCCATGCAAATACCAGGTCTGTGTGACGCATCGCCGCCGCGGATAAACAAAGTTATCAGCCGATCCATGACTACGCACAGACTGTTCTTCTTCTAAAAGTCAACTTGACACCCCATTCAGAGCGAACCATGTGACGTTTTTCAAGTCAGAGAACAAGCACTGGGGGGCCAAAGGGAAAATAGAAGTGGTTATATCGTTAACATTGAGGGCATCTAGTCGTAGCAGGCGATAGCGATAGCGCGGGTTTGTGTAGAAATAGTAGGTCACACTGAACAACCCACTTGGCTGATCCCTGTATCTGTGTAAAGCTCACACTACGGGGAAAACCTGCGGTGAGGATGGGGCCAGAGCAGGTGTATTGTGTCTGCGGGAGGGGAGGAAGTAGAGGCGGCAGAGAGTAAAGACATATGGGGCCGCTCAGCGGGGCAGGAGTCCGGCGGCAGGTACCTAGGTGTCCGGGTAGCGGAGAGTGCGGCCGGGGGAGAGTAGGGGAGGTACTGGTCAGGATCAGGCTCTTCCGGTTACTGGTCCGGCAACTATCAGCACAAAAAAAGACAAACACATGGATATCTGTCAGCGCCGGGTGGAAACAGTTGTCCAAAACCAAGAGCGGCCCTTAGGCGCAGCCCACCGGGCTCAGTGTGTGTGTGTGTGTGTGTGTGTGTGTAACTTTGTGTGTCTGTGTTTGTGAGTTGTGGTTGTGTGTTTGTATATGAGTGAGTGAGGAAGTGAGTGAGGAAGTGCACCTATGTGCTTTGGCGTGCATGTGTGTGTGTGTGAGAGAGCTTATGCATATTCGTTTATGTGTGCCTGTGTGTACCTGCGTGGGTATAATGTGTGTATGAGAGAGTATGTGTGTCTATATGAGTGAGTTTGTGGGTGGGTGAGTGAGTGTGTGTGTTTTATGCCTGTCAACATGCTTGAGTGTTTGTGTATATGAGTGAGTGTGTGTGTCCGCGTGTTTTGCGTGCATGCGTCTGCCTTTTTGTATTTGTGTGTGTGTGTGTGTGTGTAATTTCCTCAGCATCACAGCTGTCACAGGAGATAAGAGCTGAAGGCTGATGAGACGAAGAGGCGGAGGCCGCTAGGAAGATAGAAAGGTCTGAGAGGGAAACAGTACGGAGCGCTGTGATTGGCCCAGAGCCTTCCACCATCAGGTCTAATTCTCCATCGCTGCTATTTATTGCTTTTTAGGACACACTACAGCTCAGACCCAACCTACACACACACACACACACACACACCCGCACCCACACACATACAAACGGACCCGTGATTGCACCTGTGCGATTTGACAGTTTGAAAGATGAATACACCAGGTGTTATTTTCACGGATAGATTGAAGTTTGATTGTCGCTTCATTCACGAGCGTGTTCGTGTGAGACTTTTGAGGATAGAACAGCGAGTCAATTGACATTTTCCCAGCATTTCAGCACACTGTGTATGTGTGTGTGTGTGTTGGAGGGGGGGGGGTATGTGTGTGTGTGTGCGTGTGTTTCATGTTATCCCCCACACTTTTTAAGAATTCCAAGATGCGACACGGTTAGCTAAACAGTGGTGAACAGCTTGCTTTATATTGCATCAGCAAAGACCGCTCTGGAGGACACTAAATAAATCAAGTCTCTCTCTCTCTCTTTCTCTCAAAAGTATATTTCCATTGCTATCCATATCTCACCCAAACCTCTTTCAGGGATTTGAAATATTGAAGAGACATGCATTAGTTGACCCCCCCCCCAACTCCTGCACCATCACCCATAAAATTGAGAGACTGAGAAGGAACCAACAGACACACACACACAGACACACACACACACATTGGATGCTTGAAGAGAGGTGTGAACTGTGTATTTCCCTTCACGTTGTGATCTTTACTCTTACCTGTTAAATTAATAATTTTTCTTCAATTGCTCATTTGTCTGTTGCACATTAGGTAAAGTCTGCATTACATGTGTTGGTGATACGCTCATCATTGATACCTACCTACTAACTGTGAGTCATCATGTGTTATTTCTTTAGAAATTAAAGCTCACCAGCATGATTCAAACTGTTTTTTATTGGGTGTGCGGCAACTGTGCACACTTTATTTGATTTTAGCGAAAACGCTGATATAATCTCGATGTGGATCAGCCAAGAAATCAAGGAAATGGTGTCTGTATAACAATGCCACATTGGCCATGTCACATGACACTACTCTCGTCTCCACCCCAACCCCCCCCCTTCCTCCTGCTCTCCACACTTGGCCTTATTTATGAGAGCTTTCCCCTCTTCTCCTGACACAATGTATTCTCATCCAGCCCATCTGTGAGTCCCTCACACTTTCCCACAGAGGGAAAACACATCCCCAACTCGTCTCGTGGAAGGTGAAAGACAGGGGGGGGTTATTACACTAGTTTTCATTACAGCATCATAACAACACAACACGCGCTCGCACGCACACAGACGTACACGCACACACCACTCTCACAGGTAATCCGGCGGCGTCCTGTTAGCTTGTCGTCTACACGACTAGGGGTAGAGACGACGGCATCTCCTCCCGCCATTCACAGAGAAACAAGAGAGACTGAATTTGACAGCAAATCCGTGATCTATGAGCTTGTCTCGTGGCAAAGTTGGATACGGAGAGGATTTGTAAATGTCACATTAACTATGTATGCTGCGCGTTCTCCAGACAGCAGGCCGGGGGCTTTAGTTAGCGCTTAGCTTCGGCCCCCGTGACGCGTTGAGATGGAAGATTTTGGACCTGGAAAGAGATTAACCCCTTCCTCCCCACACACACACACACACGCACACAGGCATGCACACACACGCACTGTAGTGCTGAGACCCCACCCGTTGGGAGGTGGCCCTGGTTGTGGGGGTGAATCCCGGGAAGGGGGTGATGTAAGTCTGATGCAAGAGGAAGTGATTAGCAACAGGTGATGAGAGAGACGCGCCCACCAAACATAAAGTCAAGCTGTGTGGGGGTGTGTGTGTGGGTGTGTGTCATCAGTAACGTATGAGTGAATACTTGATATGTAACTATCCGTGTGTGTGTTTGTGTGCATGCTGGAGTGTGTGTGTGTGTGTGTCTTCTGTAAAGTATGAGTGACATACATGATGTATGTATGATAATATTAGTGGGAGTGTGTGTGTGGGAGTGTGTGTTTGTGCACTGCTGGGTGGAGTGTTTGTGTTTGTTATCTGTAAAGTATGAGTGACATACATGATATATGTATGATAATATCTGTGTGAGTGGGTTTGTGGGTGTGTGTGTATCTGTGTGCGTGCTGGAGTGTGTGTGTTCGTCTGTGTGTGTGTGTGTGTGTGTCCTCAGCAAAGTGTGAGTGACAGTTTGAATCACTCCGTCATGGTGATGGTCATGCCTCCTGAGCTCATCCCCCGAGTGTGTTCGGCATGTGAGCGTGTGCGTGTGTGTGTGCGTGTGCGTGTGTGTGTGCGTGTGCATGTGTATTCTTAGGTGGTGAACCATTAATCAAAAGTGGCGGTGGTCATCAATCTCAAGCTTGGCACCCGTCTTTTAGAATAAACGGATGCACAATACACACAACACACACACACACACCGCTCACACATATAACACACACTGCTCACACATATACAAACAAACTGTGTGTGTGTAGTTGTATGAAAGACTGCGTGACTAGATTCATCACAGCAAAGCATTTCCACCCAGCCTCCATAAAGCCCGTGGCGACCATGAGATGAGGTCTCACCAGCCAGGGAGCAGGGACGTCAGCCCAAAGGTCCAGGTCTGCGGAGAATGGAGAAGTGCTCATTCAATATTCATGAGACGATTCTCAGACGGGGAGTAATTCCTGGGATCTATAATGCTTTTAACAAAGACGGATGGGTGGAGGAGGAGATGAGAAAGGAAGGGGAGCATAGAAGGTTCCCATGGTAACGCACATACATAGGGAGAAACTCCTACTGGTTTATTTGATTTTTGGTTTTGTTTGTCGTCGTTGTGGTTGCGTTGCGTTTCGAGACGATTCATATCATAATACTATTAAATAATCGGTCTAACAATAACAAAAACAATCTACATCGTTAGACAGGTGAATCAGGATTAACACTGTATGGGTGTGAATGTATTTACAAGGCAGACATAGAAAGGCTGGCTTCCTGTTCAAGGGAGTGTGCTGAAATGTTAGAGTAGATCCGGTCCACCCTTTGAATACGATCAATATGACGTCTCTGAAACCATGAACATCAAAGTAACATAGACCTGGACAGCCAGGGAAGAGCTACCTCTGTGTGTGTGTGTGTGTGTGTGTGTGTGTGTGCACGCAATGTTTTATACCAAAGTGTGTGTGGTATAAAACAATGCATCTGGGATTCCTTATCCGTGTGTTATGTAATCTGTGCAGCATGCTCTTCTTTGAAGAGTGTGTGTGTGTGTGGTTGAGTGAGAGAAAGAGTCTGTGTGTGTGTGTGAGTGAGTGAGAGTGCGAGTATGCGTGTGTGAGTGAGTGAGTGAGTGAGATAGAGAGTGTGAGTGAGCAAGAGAGTGCGAGCGTGCGTGCGTGCATGTGTATGTGTCTAATAGGGCTGCAACTAACGACTATTTTAATAGTCGACTAGTCACAGACTATTGAAACGATTAGTTGACTAATCGGATAATTATTACATTTTTCTTAAATTTAGCATGAGGTTGCTTTAATTATGTGGCAAATGATAATAAACACAAGAAAGATGGGTACTTCAATGAAAATTATATTGAATCTTTTATTCAATATAAATCATAGTCGAATAATCGCCAATCATAATCGCTTATCTCTTTGTTAAACCCGGTCTCCTCACTAGCAGTTTGTGTGTGCAGCCAGGGGTGCATTCTGATTACACAGTTTATTCAATCAATTCATAGTAACGCACTGCATTTAACTGTCAGTAACAGTAACAACGGAAAAATTGTAACAACGTTGTAACAACGGAAAAATTAATTTGTTAGATTACCCTGTTACTGAAAAAATAACGCTGTTACCTAACACCGTTATTTTAAATGGCGTTATTACAAACACTGCTCGGATGAAGCGCTGGGAAGGATTTAAGCACACAGTTTCCACACCGCGGGCGTGGTTATCCACCTAGATAATAATTTTATTTGAAAAACAAAACGTATTGGCTTGAATGTTACTTGAATCTTACAGAGGCGAGTCAGACTCTGTTTCGATCAACTGTCTGACGTGCTTTCTCTTTAAATGTTCGTGCATCACTGAGGTGCTGCCGTGATACGCAAGGTCTGCTTTGCAAACCTTGCAAGTAATCTTTTTATTCGCCGTATCCAGGCTAAAATGCTCCCAAACTTTAGAAGTTTTGGTACGCGTAGCTGCTGTGTAGGACGCCGCCATTTCTGTATACGTTACCGCTCGGCAGAGACGCTATTGCGCATGTGCGACTCTCAGAGATTGTAATGAAGTGAGATGCCTCACTCCGTTGGAAAAACACGTCTGGCGACAATTGTCGACAATGGAATTCATTGTCGACTATCTTTATTATCGATTTTTGTCGACGATGTCGACGAATCGTTGCAGCCCCAGTGTCTAGTGATCGTGGTTCCCTTCTATACAAGACGTCTTTTGATGTGGCCTCGGGGAACTTTGATCGCTGTATTAGCCTATCATGTTTGTATTCTGTGTGGGAAGGAACCGGGGCCACATGAAGGAGACCCCACCACGCTCACGGTCAATGGCCTGCGTTCAGGGACCCCCTGTTGTGACCGACGGCCACTCACAATACTGCACCATTAGCGCCTGGCATTCATCCCTTCACCCACATGCTCAGTCAGACGCCGGTGGCCCTGTCAACCCTTCACAAGCGCGTCAGGAGCAATCATAGGGTTACGTGAGCAGGAGCAAGGGATTGAACCAGCCAGACAGCCTGCTGTACCCTCCACCCCTACTGCAGGTGTGTGTGTGTGTGTGTGTGTGTGTGTGTGTGTGTGTGTGTGTGTGTGTGTGTTTGTGTGCATGTGTGTGATTGTTCATTGGTGTCTGTGTTTGCATTGGTGTTTGGGTATTCGATTTGCGCATGTCTGTGCGTAAGTGCAGTTTGTGTGATCAAGGGTTGGATTGATTGTGTGTGTGTGTGTGTGTGTGCGTGTGTGTGTCGTCTGGGTGAAGGCGTGTGGCAGCGACTAAAGGATCCCAGAGTGAATCAATGTTAACCAGCAGTCAAGCGTTGGCTGGAAATGCCTCGATGGCTCACTGTGCACACAGCAGCTCGGCGGCGCACAACTGACGCACAGCAGCTCAGCGGCACACAACCAACACACAGCAGGAGACAAACAAACGTCTAGGAGTCACAGGAGACACCGGTGAACAATGAATGAGGGGGGAAAAAAGGAAAGGAAGACAAAAGACAGGAGGAATCAAGGAATCAAGTCAAGGGTATAACTAAAAGGTAGAGGAGAAACACAACACAACACAAAGGAACGCACACAAACAAACACACACACACACACACACACACACACACACACACACACAAACACACACACACACAACGAACACACATGACAGGCCCTCCCTTCCTCAGATAGTGTTCAGACTGTGAATTCCTCCATGTGTTTAAAGGGGAATTTCTGAATTTTGGACATCGGACCTCATTTCCAAGTGAGACAGTGTGTCTTTATTTATCATTGGAGACCGTTTTCAACACGTTTCATTCAGTCCTTCAGGGGACTGAAGAAAGTAGTCCCTCAAAATGTAATGCGATCATTGCGATGCAAGGAGTTTTATTTCAAACCTTATCCTAACAGCACATACATTTACATCGATAGTCTGGCAATATCATTTATTTGCCTCGGGTGTACTGTGGAGTGGGTGAAACTGTTTTTTATTGGCAGGCTAGCAGAATCCGTCGACTTGCGCTAGCCTAGCACCAGTGATCTCTGCAACTAGAAGGACTGCCTGAAACGTGTTGAAAACGGTCTCCAATGATAAATAACACACTGGCTCACTTGGAAATAATGTCCAAAATTCCAAACTACCCCTTTAAGGTCATTGTTAATTGTTTCCTTAATGATGTCTGGGGGCGGCAAGAGGGTCCATGTTGCTGCGAGGCTGCGTTCACAAACACCGTGACCTCCAACACTTGTGACACACATGACCGGAATTCAACATCGCACATCCGATCAAGGACCCTCCCGCGGCCAATCACACGTCTGGAAAGAGAGTTCTTGTGTCCATTAAACACTGAGTGAAGTGACGCACCGTGACAAACAGACACACATGTGTGTAGGAGGAGTTAAATGTGTGTGTGTGTGTGTGTGTGTGTGTGTGTGTGTGTGTGTGTGTGTGTGTGTGTTTTTGTGTGTGTGGTTGTGTGTGCGCGTATGTGTACTAGTATGTGTTCTTGTGTGTGTGTGTGCATATCTGAGCTGTGTAGGAGGAGGGCAGAACTGTGTGTGCGTGCGTGCGTGCGTGCGTGCAAGCATGTGTCCTCGCGTGTGTGTGACCGGGAGTGTTACCGGGGGTGATTAAGAATCAGTATGCACGTGTCACCCTGACAGCTTCCTAGTTATGAACTCTCATGTCCGTATGATGCATTTAACTAAGTGCATAACTGAGCGACTGCTTGAGCATGTTGATGAGGAATATAGAGAGCGAAAACGTGGGCCACCGCACGTACGTGTGTGTGTGTGTGTGTGTGTGTGTGTGTGTGTGTGCGTGTGTCTGTCTCTCCGCGGTGTCATCTGGCCCTCTTAGTGCTGAGTCACAGAGCACTCCAGCACACCAGCCTGCCCCACGACATCGACCCGCTGGGGCACACTTCCTGTCAACGTGACCCGCCCATCCCCATTCAACAGGAGTGCGTGTTTACATGCACGGATGATGTGGTGTTGTGCATCCTCATGGAAACCGCTTCACTCTGCAGACGCGTGGCTGGTGAGTCACTTTAACCCTCATACCTGTCATAGCAGGGTAGACAGAGGTGTTGCCAACCACGCGGGCAGGTACGCAGGTGTCTCATACGTGTGGCAAAGCACGGGCAGTGATCAAGTTTACCGTCACTAGTTTAGTCTGCTACCAGTGCTACTGGTAGATACCAGCAGCAGATCCGTGAGAGCCAGCTGGCTCCGTCGTACTGTGACCACTCTGGGAGATGGGTCTATAGAGGGGAGTAGGGATCGGAGGCAAGGGAGGAGGAGGGGGGGGGGGGGGAGATGCCAGAAGGAATAGAAATAGAGAAATTGAGGAATAGAGTTTGCCTCGGGACGTGTTGAGAGGGCTTCCTCATGTTAGTTTAGCTCACACTACAAACTAAACTATTGATGTTGAATTGTATACACTGATAAGGAGAACATGAATTACGGAAGACAATGTGTGTGTGTGTGTGTGTGTGTGTTTGTGTGTGCATGTGTGTGTGTGTGTGTGTGTGTGTGTGTGTGTGCGTGTGTGTTTTTCAGCTGAGAGCCTGTGTTTCTGACTGGCAGGCTGGGTGGAGGGTCTGGCGGACCAACAGACAGGAAGTGTGTGAGGGCCTGCGGCGGGCGGTTCAGCCGCTCCC
>NC_140273.1:7101398-7141398 GCF_964030765.1 Micromesistius poutassou | reverse complement strand
AGACAGGGTGATTTAGAGGGAGAGAGAGAGAGAGAGAGAGAGAGAGACAAAGACAGATGGAGAAATAGTAGGGAGAAATAGTAGAAGGGGAGTTGGAGGACAGGTCAGAGAAAAGTAAAAAAGAGTAAATGCAGACGGAGGGAGCAAGAGTACAGAGACATGAAAACAGATCAATCAAGACGAGTAAGGGGGGTGGGGGGGGGGGGGACAAAAATAGCCGGAGAAGCATGTGGTCATGAAATGAAGAAAGGATGGGAGGAAATAGAGGACAAGACGGGGAGGCAGACAGGAGTGAAGGCTAATGAGGGAAGGCAGACAGGAAGGCAGTGATGGAGAGAGCACGGCAGCCCAGAGGAGGAGAGCAGAGAGAGGAGGAGCAGGAGGCTCTCGTAGTAACAGTGGGCAGCATGGCCCCAATATTGGCTTCCCGCTCCAAGAGCCCCCCGACGCCGGAGATAATGGCCTCACCTCATAACGCTAGCACTGACACACTCAACACAGCCGGCAGTGTGCCTGCGTCTGTGTGTAAGGCTGTGTGATTGTGTATACATACAGTATATATACACACGTGTGTGTGTCTGTGTGTGTGTGTGTGTGTGTGTGTGTGTTGGGATCTATAACTTCCCAGCAGGACACAATGCCCTTTGGGTTCAACTCACACTATATTGAATAAACAGTAAACAGTAAAGAGTACAAACACGACACACACACACACACACACACAGTACAAATAGCTAGAGATGGGGGCACAGACAGCATAACTACAACAGCATTCTCTCTTGCTCAATGCAAACAGACAATTATCATCTAACGGCAAAAGGAAGCTTGACAAAGAAAATAAAACATAGCTTTTCATTTACCTCTTGGTGCGTCGAAACATGTCGCCGGCAGCCCACTCCGTTTGTGGGAGTTGCACGTGGGAGCAGCTGAGCCCACACACACACACACACACACACACACTTAAGCAGACAAGCAGGCAGTCAAAAGGCAGATGCGCTCCACAACAGGATGACAGCTTCCCGCGGCTAGGCGTTTAATGTACACATCCATGGTCTCCTACATCGCCCAAGATCCCTGATAACCCGGCGTTCGATCTCCAGTGTGAGCAGGAGAGAGAGATGGAGAGAGAGAGAGAGAGAGAGATAAAGAGAGGGGTAGAGAGAGAGAGGGAGAGACAGAGAGAGACAGAGACAGAGACAGAGACAGAGAGACAGAGACAGAGAGACAGAGACAGAGACAGAGACAGAGACAGAGACAGAAAAGGGCAATGATTATAAAGATTAGGAAATGTCAGCTGCACCGCAGATATGGTAAACTGAGAGGAGAGAGACAGAGCACCAGGGAGAGACAGAGTAAGAGGAGGAGAGAAGGTGAGGAGAGGCGAGAGGGAACAGACTGCCCGGCGTTCCTCTCGCAAAGAGAGAGAGGAGAGTAGAGAGCAGGCTGGCTCTCAAGGGTACCGTGCCAAGGCAGGAAGTGCTGAGCGACAGAGCAGGAGGAGGGGCAAAGAGAGAGAGAGAGAGAGAGAGAGAGAGAGAGAGAGAGAGAGAGAGAGAGCGAGAGAGTGGTAGAGAGAGAGAGGGATAGAGAGAGAGAGAGAGAGAGAGAGAGAGAGAGAGAGAGGGGGGTAGAGAGAGAGAGAGAAAGAGAGTGTGCGGGAGGTGAGAAAGAGGAGTGAAAATGAGAATTGAAAAAAAGTAGGAAGTCTGAGTGACAAAGAGAAAGAGAAAGAGAGAGAGTGAGAGAGAGAGAAAGAGAGCGAGAGAGTGAACCAGGGGGAGAAAGAGAGAGAGGGACAGACACGGGGAGAGAGGGAGAGGAAGGGAGGGAGGGAGGGAAAGCTAATCTGAGGCGAGGGGATGAGGAGGCGGTGAACTGTGGACTAATGCAAATGTGAACAAGGGGTGAGGGGAAGAGAGAGAGAGGAGACACAGTGGTCGAGACGATGGGGATAGGGAGAGGGAGAATGAGGAAGAAGAGAGAGAGGGGGGGGGGACAGATAAAGGGAGAGAAAAAGGGTTGACAAAGAGATAGAGGTGACGGTCTGTGGTGTGTGTGTGTGTGTGTGTGTGTGTGTGTGTGTGTGTGTGTGTGTGATTATGTGTGTGTGGTTTTTTTTTTAATGAGAATTATTGCAAACAGACAGCTGAGTAGCCAGAGGGCAGGATGTTGAGGCAAGCAAACATATGAGAGAGAGAGAGAGAGAGAGAGAGAGGGAGAGAGAGTAGAGTCTAACAGGATCTAATGCAGTGCAACTATTTTGAGGAACTTAATTTGCTGTTATAAAAAGAAACACCATCTCCCTCTCTCTCTCTCTCTCTCTCTCTCTCTATCATCTATGCCATATTTCATGAGCCCTGGCATTGTTGCCCTAGATATCACAGACGCTGTTTAATGCATTCTTACAAGAAGAGAGCGAGGGAGAGAGAGAATGAGAGTGTGTGTGTGTTTGTGTGTGCGTTAAGTTTGTGGGTGAAAACGCTAAACAATCTGAGATGAGTGCATTAACATGTACTGCCGTCTCATGTGAGAGGGTCTGTGCTTTTGTGGGTGCGTACGTGCCTATGTGCGCCTGTGTGCGTGTGCATACGTGTGTGTGTCTATGTGTGAGCATGTGTGTGTGTGTGTGGTTTCATCTGTGCTTGGGCAGCTCCCTCCGTGTGTGTGTGTGTCTCTGTTTGGGCAGCTCCCTCCGTGTGTGTGTGTGTGTGTGTGTCTGTGTGTGTTTTGGCAGCTCCCTCCGTGTGTGTGTGTGTGTGTGTGTGTGTGTGTGTGTGTGTGAGCAGCAGGGGATGTTGAAGCTGAGCCGCCGCGATGGTGGCCGCACCGCGAAGGCGCTGGGGGAAGGGGGGGGGGGGGGGGTGGGGGGTGGAGGGGGGTGGACGGGGTGGAGGGGGTGGAGCTCAATAATGGATGACCTCACTAATGTGGCGGTCCGACCGGATAAAAATATACATGGGGGACCTAGGGGGGAGGGAGGGTGTGCGGTGTGTGTGTGTGTGTGTGTGTGTGGTCATATTTGTCATCATCATATTTTCATGGTGGTCTGCCAGGTATGCGCACCTTGCCTCATTGATTCAACTTTAAATTGTATTTGCGGTACTCTTTATCCTCTATCCCACGCGTCTAGGAGCGATTTAGACATGCTACTGCAATGATCTCATGATCTGGTCTTTGAAAGGGGTCTTCCTCTGTTGCCCGGACCCCTCCCATACACAGACACACATACACACACACACACACACACACACACGTGTCCTGCTGTGACATCTGCTACCATTAGGCACATGTCAAAGGGCATGGCAATGACAACCGAGGACAATGCATTTAGGGCTTGTAGGCGCACACACACACACACACACACACAGAACACACGCAATTCACAATCACCACTACCGTGGCTGGAGTTCCTGTTTGTCTGATGAAAGAAACAACAGCTCAATTTATTTCCCTTCTGTTTATGCAATATAGAAGCCAGTGAGCAAAAATGAATTTGCCTCTTGGCTTCTGTAATCTGGTTTGTGTCAACAGTTATTCCCCTGACAATTGATCCAACTCAGTAATCTGAATTTTGAAAGTTTTTTGATAAATGCTTTGCTTCTGTGTGCAAAATAAATTCCACGTTGAGGGCAGAAGAAAATGCTTGATTAAAAAACCTGACCATGACATTGTAAAAGGTCACGGTTCGCATTTTTGCTCAAACTTGTCCAACCTTGTGCAACCATTCCAATTATTTTGTGAGGAAAAGAATTCCCTTTTTATTTGTACTGTAAACCAGACGGTTGTATCTCATACAACAACCTAAACAGCAGCTGTGAGAAGACATTTGGCCCTGCGACAGAAAGGGGGCGCTAGAGAGTCAGACAGAGCCACGAGTTGACAGGGGGGGGGAAGCACCTAACATTACAAGCTGATGACTAACCGTCACGGCTTTGGTGGTCTTTCACCTTTCAATCGCACATTTCAATTGTGTGTTTTAATTGAACAACAGCTCCATCTTCCTGTGTGTTCCTTCTCAAGGTTCCCGGTGTTTTCCTACTGGGGTCAGGTGAGGTTTATTTCTCGTCAGTTTGAGGGTTTGGGCTTAGAGGTTAATAGAATCTAATGTAGATCTGAGAGTGCGATGTACTTTGACCCCGACCTCATTTCACCTGCTTGGAACGGTTTTCAGCACCATGGACAGCAACACACACACGCACACACACCAAAGCACAAGTCCTGTCACACAGGCCGGACTGCCACGTACACGTTACACAGAAAAAGATCAGCCGCCCAGTGTGTGTGTGTGAATTCTGAAATATTCCCTTCATACACAGGTATGCAAATTGGTCATTCAAAACAGCGGTGCTGTTGTCTCAACACGTTATAAATGTCTCCTCATCATCGTCCTCTTTAACAAAAATAAAGGTGAACCACAAGGATCAGAGACGGTTCAATGACGCTGTGGCTCTGAGTTGGAGAAGTAAAATTATCTGTCATGCATGCACGCACACTGACACACACATACTCAGTACTGCCATTGTTAATCAGTCACAGTTAAGCAGCACATGTGACACTTTACTCCCTTCCTGTAGCACAGCCTCTCTCTCTCTCTCTCGTTCTGTCTCTCTCTCTTGCAGTGTCACACCTTTCTCTACCACTATGCGTCTCTCTCTACCTCTCTCTCAGTATGTTTCTCCCACACTACTCTAGCCCTCCTTCCCTCACCCTTACTCATTTCATCCTCCCGCTCTCTCTTCTCCTCTCATTTCCTTCTCTCCTTCCCTTCCACGTCCATTTCCTTGCTCTATATACTGTATCTGCCCTCTGTCTCCTTCATCTCTCTCTCTCTCTCTCTCTCTCTCTCTCTCTCTCTCTCTCTCTCTCTCTCTCTCTCTCTCTCTCTCTCTCTCTCTCTCTCTCTCTCTCTCTCTCTCTCTCTCTCTCTCTCTCTCTCTCTCTCTCTCTCTCTCTCTCTCTCTCTCATTAAGGCCGGGGCGTTTGCTGAAGCAGAGTTTCCATTGCGTGGCTCACTGGTGCAACAGATTGTGTCTACAGAGGGGCTCAAGCCCAGACACAGCTCACACAGCAACATGGCTCACAACACTGCAAACCAAACACTGCTAGAAACATTGAAATCATGATTTTAAAGCAGCAGTACATTTAAACTATTTGCGTATGGGACAAAAAAGTGGACTCACCTGGTACTTTTCCGGGGCAGTGGAAGGTCCTTCTGTAAATTCAAAAGAAAGCAGAAAATACGAAGGAATGAATAAACTGATTAGATGCAATGAAAACTATTGGAAAACATTCCGGATCCTTTTCTTAACAGGAAGGTTTAATACCTCAACATAAACACCCTGCGGTGAGTGTTCAATGATGTGGTGTTAGAGGTGTGAGTTGTGTGACTTATGCTATTCAGCCTTGTGCCAGTATATTTTTAGGTGTTTACTGCTCCTGATTATAATGCTATTATTGCCCAGTGATGACAGCACCAGAGAACCCGCTCAATTACACCGTGCCACAAGAACGACGATAACTGATACATTTATGAAATAGAGACAATACAATTAACCTACAAACAAATGTAGACGCTATCTAAAACGGTCTGCTACATTGAACAGAAAATAAACAGGACTTGTATACCCTTCAAGCCAAAACATGTGCATGCTACACTAGATATAACTTAAGTGACAACAACATTGGATAGCTGGGTAAAATTATACAAATAGAGGACAATCAGTCGCTTCAGAAAGTTCCAGCTCATTTGGTATTCCTCACAATGTTTCATGTTTTTTTAAGTAACATTAATGATAACAGCTAAAGTGGCCGAAAGTACAAAAGCATTGATCCTGCACAACTACGTTTGACACACTCTCTTGCTGGCAAAGAATAACCAAATCTACGTCTAAGCGGGTTAAGTGCAGAAAGTCCTCAGAGCGAGAGAGCTCTGTGGCCATGCGGGACCAACATGGCAACCGTCAAACCAAAAGCCGGTTTTGTAAAAATGGCTGCCGCCGTGTTCATGGCATGGAGACTGAGCGGCGAGGGCGGTGATTCGATCAGAATCCCTCGGGTCAGATCTCATCCACAATTACCCTCCTTGTTGCCGGTCCATTGGCAATTTGGTTCCACTTTACACCGATCCCGGGTGAGATCGGGTTACCGTCCGTGGCTAAAGTCCGCTCTCTCTTATCGAGTTATATCGTCTCACAGATGGGCCGACATTTGTTTTTATTCTGATCATGGTGGTTTGGCTGTACGTGAAGGGGGGGTTGGGGGGGTTACAGTCTGGGTGCACTTGCTGGCATCCATCCAGAAGTTAACAGCCACGCTGGGATGAAACGTCGGACAACAAACACAAAAGGTGCCAGGATAGTACGGTCAACACGGAATGAAATTGGGTTTTATTTTTCCAGTGAAGGGTTTCCTTCCCTCCGGTGGGCACACAGCAGTCATAAATTTCCCACTCTCTCTGTCTGGCTGGATTTTTTAATGTCTTTCTCTAGCGTTGTGTTTCCTCTTCAATGTCCCTGGAGATGTAAACAACACACCCCTCACATATCAAAGACTGGCGGTCCGAGCTCTCGTCTCCGCGCAAGCCTCCAGCTACCAGCCTCAACGCAATTCCTGTTCAAAATGAGTCAGTATGTCATTTTTTTACAGTCGCTTTCTCTGATTTGTAAGCTCACTGCTTCCTCAATGGAGATAGACTGAGGTCTAAATGAGGGTGTGGTATCCTGAGTCACCTCTTTTTGCTGGTAAATAAATATTTATTTACGCATTCACGCAATATTTTTTCATTTATATCCTTCCTCTGCGGGGACATGCCCCATTTTTTTTAATAAGAATTAATATTCATATATAAATCTCTGCAGCAGGTATTGGGACTAGTGGCTTTTACAATAAACAAAGCCTTATCTTAACATACATTTTGTAAAGTTCCTTTTTATACAAGCTTCTTAGCCGATAGCATTCGTCCTCGCACAGTACACACGATCTGTGCAGGACACCCGTCCTCACCGGTGTCCGTGGAAACGTGTAGGTAGTCGTAAAACAGGAGCAACAGAGCGCAGCGGCCAGGCTTTAGAGTGGACCGCTTTTCTCAATGGGATGACATCATCCACCAGTGGAGCAGCTAATGAGTTACATCACCGCGAGGAAGTGACCTCAGCCAGAAGGACCCTGTAGAGAGCCCTCATGGCACGCGTGTGCGTGTGTGGGTCAATGTATGTGTGTCACAGCAAGTACACGTATGTGTGTGTGTGTGTGTGTGTGTGTCAATGTATGTGTGTAAGTGTACCTACACGTGTGTGTGTGTGTGTGTGTGTGTCAATGAATGTCTTTAAGTGACATATGCGTGTGTGTGTGTGTGTGTGTGTGTGTGTGTGTGTGTGTATATATAGCCATTAGGGTGGGCTAATGGATAGAGGCTGGAACACCTGTCCTCTGTCCGGCCCTGTCATGTGTTCTGACCGTGTGGTTGCCATGGATGAACTAGACACTCTACAATGTCGCTATGACTTGTCCCTTGTAGTCATGTGCCCTGTGACCATGACAACCACTAGAATATAATAGAATAGCTGGGCAAACTGAGAGGGCCCTATAGAAGAAAAGACAGAAATAAAAACAATAAAAAGCTAAACGCATTATTAATTAAGAACTATTTATAATGGTATGGTTCTGATTTTGTGATGATTCTTCTTCAAGTACCATGCGTGTATACTAGTATACTAACAATATGATATTCCCAGTGAATATAAATATTCTGCATGTTGCAAAATCAAAGACCAGCCATGTCCTGAAAAACAATGTTTCAGCACCAGGTCCAGACAATGCGATGGTTTTCCAATTGGCAACATCCCCACCGAATCCAATTGGCAACATACCAATAGCTTTCTGCCAGCCTTGTCCTTTGAGCTTAATGGTTGACCAGCTGTTTATCCAGGGACCTGGAATCATGGTTCTGCAGCAGCTGATACTAAGAGTATTCATTCATGTCTAGAGAGCCAAGACATGAATCAGCTTCACCTGTTCACCTTTCACGTCTGAAGTTGAATCAGAACAAGCAAGAGATCAAAGGAATGTAACACTTTGATCCAGACATAAAATCCCATTTCTCATTTTCTAACCCGTTCCCGTGGCAATCTCCATTCTTGGAGGCTTCACAGGTACGACCTTCGCTCAGTTGCAACAAGCTGCGCTCACATTCCTCTTCGGTTCATAGACACTATACGATATACCTTTAGCTAACTTGGAGTTAATACATTGCTTGGATGTCTGGAAGTATAATTATCATCAGTGGACTATTATGAGCGAGCAGAGGCAGCTGGTATGGCAGTGAGTGGCAAGACTTGGCTAAGTGAGCTGCCTCTTCTAGAGACATCACACTCTTATCTCTGCTGCTTAGAGCATTCAGGATGGGCCCCGCGCCCAGAACTAAATATTGGACCAATTAAAGAGGCAGAATGTAAAATAACAAGAGAGAGAGACAGAGAGAGAGAGAGAGAGAGAGAGAGAGAGAGAGAGAGGGTCTGTGTGTGTGTGTAGAGTATCATAGGTGTACTATGCAAGTGCATGTGTTGATTAATATGGATCTCTAGACACCTTTCTGTCAGGGAGAGGTAGGTAGAAGTACGTCAATAAGAAAACTACAACTGATTAACTAAAATGATTCCATTTGGAGAAAAAGAGATTATTCAAATACAAGCCGATGACAATGATTGACCATGATTAAATATTCATAATTTGTCAGCAACTTGCAGTTATTCAGTAATGAAATTAAATGAATTACCCCCACTTGATACAGAATGCCAAAATGGCAACTTTTAATTGTATTTGCTTAAAATTGCTTAAAATATCCAGTCAGGGTTATCTGGATATGGCAGAGCAAATATGTAAATTATCAGATTTAATATATTGTCATTTGATTTTTAAAAGTACCTTGTTGTACCCTGGGATGCTTCTGAAACATACGTCATACTAATAGTAGTATTAGACCAATAGGCTAATATACCTTCATAAGAAATGGTTCTCATTGATACTTCCTTCCTGAAGCTTATTGTTTCTTTTATTTCTGCTGTAAATGCATACCCTTACATATAGGTCTGATAATACGTTTTACTGCATTACCACTGGTGGCAACCAAATCAAGACACTGGGAAGGCTCCCTGCTCTCTTGCCTGGTTGTATGAGCCGTGGTAATTGACAGGCAGACCTGCCCAGAGGAACTAGATGACTAAGGACTGAGGAGTCAATGAACATCATGTCAGTCAATCATGGGTTGTACCCAAGGACTTTGCTTACGGCTTACATAAAAGCCGAACGAGACACCCAACCACTGCCACAGTGGTGTGCTAGTTAAAGCTTTAAAGTTATGGCTTTGGCTTGCTAGGAAAGGATTTTTGGAGAATTATTATATCAATTATAATAACAAGTAATTGTTATTGATGGTAAACTGGTATAGCCTTGCTTTTTATGTTTAGCTCTGTTAGCTACAGCTTGTTAGTTATTTGTTGCTTTTAACAGCTCGCTAGTTATGGTAGGCTCATTATGGCTAGCTATTTATGGTTGGCTAGTAACCGATGATGGTTATAGTTGGCTAGTGTCAGCTTACTGACATAATCGATTGCTAGTTATGGTTAGGTTGTAACGTCTTGCAAGTTATAGTTAAGTTACAGCGACTTGCTAGCTATGGTTAGCTAGTAACGGATCGCTAGTCATAGAAAGCTAGTATTGTATGGTAGTTATGGTTAGCCACTTAAAGACCGCTATTTATGGTTAGCTTGCGGCAAGTGGCAATGTTAAATCTACCAAGGTTTCATGCAAATGTTTTTTAATTACCATCTCCGTCCCTCTCCTCTGTCTTCATGTGTTCTGGATAATGAAAGTAGAACAGAGTGGTGTAGGGAAATGAGCATATTCTAACAGCCACTTGGGTCTACCATTAAGCAGCCAGCTGCTGCCCCCACCCTACCCACTGGTTAGGCTGTTAGTGTGGTCTGTCTCACTTACAGGGGCCAAGGCCATAGAGGCTATGCCAATATAAGACCTGCTAATGGGCCACATCCTCATAATCCCCTAGCTCTGATATGCTTATCGACCCTCAACAATTGATATGTAGAGTGCTGTGTTCGTTTCTAGGCAGGGCTGCTGGACGTAAGTTTACACGTCAGCATCGCTGGGTTGCAAATGCATCCATGAACACCTGTCCCTGCCAACGCATAGACAAACACTCACTCGTGCACTTTGCGCCAAAGCATCAAGCATCTCTTTTCACTCAGAAGTGAAATCTTTGCGGGTAGATGTTTTGCCATGTTGAGTGCATTGAGTGCTTTGTGTGTTTGGGAATTGAGCCCATTAACAAATGTGTGTCTGGATGAACGTATATGTCTCTCTTTCATGGATCAAGGCATACACTTTGAGTGCATGGTCGTGTGTTACCAGTTACCTTTTTACCTCCATAGAAAGGATTAGACGACCTTTACAAAATAAATGTATACAAGTTATACAAGCCATTAGTTTCATCTCTGTAGGGCTGCTTCCTGCATTCTCATATTTCTTGACCTTTCAAACGAGTTCACAACTAACATTTTCTAATTCAGTTTGCCTCCTGTCATATGGAAGAGGCCACACCACAACTATAGAGAGAAGATCATGTCAAGTTTGGCAAGGCTAAGTCGGTTGATTTACAGCATACAGTCTAACTTAGATCATGCATCATTATGTTGTCACCCCACCTGTAGCCTCCGTCTTCGAATGATCCCGGAGTCGTCCATGGCGGACTCCCAGGACTCATGTAGGTCGGGTCTGGACACCACTGCACAGTCTCGCAGGCCTGGGAACTGTGGGGTCCGGGTGACCAGAAGAGGAAATTGTGTGTTAAGAACTAGCCTAGTTCTCTTATGGTTTTCCAACTGGTTAGTGCAGCGCTACTCTGAGGCCACTGTCCAGTTAGGAGTGTTGTGTGGAAAGCACACTACACCAGGCAACTATCTACTACCACTACTATCACTACTATCACTCTGATCTGCTGAATAAGCGTGAGCCAGGGGTGGATCTCGGTGCGCACTGTGCGCTCTGCAGGCCTACACACGTTGTGAGTGTGATCGTAAAAAACAACCCCGGTCTTCATCTGTAAATCCAGCGGCTATCGAACAAGTTTATTGATAGCCTCCGGTACGACGTGTTCGCTTTGTTTCATCGCAGTGTTGCCGACTAACATCCCGAATAAAAAAAATGTCAGCACTCAAAAAACAACGTGTCGCTGCAAGGTAGGTCCGTTTACCCAACCGAGTCCATCGTACTACTACTACTACGACACCATCCACTGCGTTGGTCGAAGAGGTCCAAGTGTGTACACCACACAGCCTGGTGTTGTACACCGTTATCCCCGGGCTACAAAGGAATGGACAGCGCGGACAGTATGTTCCCACGGTGTAAATAGTACAGGCACACTGTAGCCTACTGACAATCACCCCAGACACTTAAAACTAATAATAATAATCACCACCACCACCCTCTGGCGATTCTTAGAGATGATCCGTGCGTGGAAAATAAGAGCGATCGATGGGAATCCGGGCGGTGTTGTTATGTGCTGATGGCGGGAGAAGGGGCGCTTCTCTCTGGACGTTCATGTGATCAGAGCCACGTATAACCGCTTACTAAACACACGTTGTCACACACGGCTCGGCGTCGTCACGGATCCTGATCGTATCGAAGAGGTATGATCGTAAAGCGTATAAGATCTCCATGTGATCGTAGATCGGGGTAAGGTGCAGTCAGTGTTGTGTAGGCTGGGTCTCTGCTGTGTGAGGACGTTACATGTAGGCTCCTTCACTACTTCCCCTCATCCTATCTCTACCACCCACTTCCTACTGAACACCTCCTCACAGAAACCGAGCCTATCAGCCTCTCCCACTTCACCTCAACTTTGATTTTCGTTTACATGAGGACGGGTGATGTTTACATTTGTGATCGAAAGCTATTCCATCGTAAGAGGAAACCAAAAAAAACTATGACGGTTTAGGTTGACACGTGATTCCATATTCACACCTTGCCAAGCAGCCCTTCATACCCCGCCCCATGCTTAAGTTTCATGTTAATGTCTGAACTCACATGGAAAAACAAATTACCATTAATTTGAAATCCGAGGAAATCAATGCGTAATGCTGGTGACAGATTAACTATCTTTGCAACTAAACCCTCTTTCCTTTGGCTCCACACGACACTGTTTTCTTCATTTTTTTTTCCAAACTTTTGACCCTTTCGTTTTCGTCCAACGTGATCCCTGATCTAAAGGTTGTGTTTCTCCATTCTGGCAGACAAAGCGTGGGACGGGGAGAACCGATGTATCAGTGACAGTGTTAACTTAACACCCTAGTTAAAACGCAGGAACTGTTAATATGACAACAAAACGAGAGGCGCCACCAGCACGGTGCCTCCCTGTGAGGTAAGAGGAGGCAGTAGTAGAATGGAGGCGGAGGTAAAGTAAGTGGTCGGGGAAGCGTGGATTTTTATTAAAAGAAGAGGTTAGGGTTAGGGTTACCGAGCTGGGCAACTGCTGCTTCAATTACCTGAACTTCTACTGGCGTGATAGCTGAAATTAGGGTATGGGCCCATGCACTTGGGAAATATGGAGTGCATTTGGGCTGTTGTTGCCTTTAAGATAGAAGATGCAACTAGACTAAACACTGATCTGAACATGACGATGTATAGCTTTACACATGATTAAGATTAATGTTAATCCAATGTAGTTATTTCCAGTAGCAGTCAATGTACGAGTGTGCCAATTGAACAGAATCAGCAAATTCTCTTTCCTGAGCTTGAACACCATCATATTCATTATGAGTTTAACCTAATCACACCATCTCTAGTGGAAGGCCGATTATCGCAGTCGCTGGTTCTGATTGGCTGACAGTTCAATCCCCACAGTCCACCCCCTCAGCGTCGCTATCTGTCACTCAAACATTCACACTCTCCCACAGCTTTTTCCCCACTCATCTGTATGTTCAAAGAGATTTCCTCCCTTTCAACAATAAGCACGTCAATCAATGGTGTTGAATTTAACAAAAATGTACCCAACAGATTAATTTCTGTATGGTGTTCTACTTCCCTGCTAACACGCTGCATGTACCCTGTAGTTTGTACCCTATTGTACCCTGTGTTCCCTAACATACATGTACCCTGTGTACCCTAACATACATGTACCCTGCCTAACATGCATGTACCCTGTGTACCCTAACCCAGACTATGAAAGGCCGGGTGTTTTATAAGACAGGCCTATTCAGAGCCGAACTGCCAGACTCCAACACACGTTTCACGCCTAATTAATAGTAAATAATTGATGGAGGAACATGAATTTTACATATTTTTGTTCTTCTGGGACTAGGGCACTGGTTGGAATTAGGAGGGGGTGCAAGAACTCAGAGAACGACTCGTATGTCCTCCCAACAATAAGCACATGCACTCATCACATACACACACACACACACACACACACACACACACACACACACACACACACACACACACAATATGCACACCAACAAGCCCAGACATGCTCAACTGAAAGGACATCTTGAGCTGTACTTGGCTGGCTGGCAGAGTGAGGGGAGTAGGGAGTGTGTTTGTCTCACACACTGTGGTGGGGACCTGATCATCTTCCAACCGAGATCAGTACAGCTGGTGACAGTAAAACCACATTTGCTAAGAAAACACCATGAATGAGACCCCATTAAAATGTGTTCCCCCTGGAGTGGCTGTGTTTCATTCCACCTCATGAATATTAATAACCCTCCCTCCCCATTAGGACACCTTGTTGCCCCCGGCGTAAGGCACCAGGAATGATGTCACCCCTTTAGAAAAGGGGATTCAGCCCTGAAGGGGAAGTGAGAGGGCTCAGCTATCACCAGCCAGCAGGCGGGCAGGCCTGGACCCTGGCTCGACTGAATGAATGCTGCTGCTGCTTCTGCTGCCAGGGGAATGCCATTCTCTCATTTCCCAACGAGCTGGCAGGTCTTTGTCTCATCTAAGCCACGCCACCCCACCCTGGATGTCTCCCCGCGGGGTGCTACTGGCTGAATACATCAACCTTACTGTGCGTGTGCATATGTGGAAAGATCCCTGGTGTGTGCGTGTGTGTATGTGCGTGGAGAATAGGTATTACGACCACTGGCAATAATTTATGGCAAGACTCAAATTGCTTTTTCAAAGAATGGACTAGATTACTTTTGTTTTAGATTAATAGGTTAACACTGTGACTGTGTGTGTGTGTGTGGGGTGGGGGGGGGGGGTTGCATGCTGTCTGTGAAGTTAAACCCACTATGGTTTTATCTCTGTGGTGTGATCCTATTGTTTTCGTAATCCTCCATACCATTACAGGACACCTCTGCTCATCTTACACATACACACACGCACACACACACACGCACACACACACACACACGCACACATACCTATACGTTTCGCTCAACTCACTGACATTCTAGGAAGAAATGGAAATTGACCAAAAGCATGTAGAATTTGAGAACTGATGATATATCACTTGAGACTAGATAGAGATTCAAGTTGATATCATGCTCTCTCTCTCCAACTTTCAACAACTGATATCTTTGTATTCCACGCTGCCAGTTTATTCTAGTTGCTGGAAACAGGTGCACACTCACACACACACACACACACAATAGCATTCACACACACACACACACACACACACACACACACACACACACAGACACACACAAACACTACCCCACCCAACACACACACAAGCTTCCATCTTACTGGAGCTCTGTGAAGGAGGAAGTGGGTCACAGACAGCAGCAGGGCTAAAAGCCTGCTCTGAGAAGAGAAAGAGAGAGTCCTCTAAATAAAACACCAGGCAAAACTCTCTCTCTCTCTCTGGGGGGAGCCCCATCAAAACCCACACACTCACGCACACACACACGCACGCACACACACACGCACACACACACACACACACACACACACACACACACACACACACACACACCAATCTGCTCAGGACAGGAGATGATGCACGTTCAAACGCTCAATGTCTTTCTGTTTGCGCCGCCTCACTATAATGCAAACAGAGACAGGCGGCTTCTTCCTGCATTCACAGTGTTTCACTGTGGCGTCCTGGACTGAATTTATTACATTTATATGACTACATCAATCCATTGGGGAGCTGTTAGCCAACAAAGTCATGAAAAGAGAATAGGATAGGAGCCACTGTCGGAGTTGTCCGTTCCGCTGTTTATGCTGCCATCAGCCACATTGTCCACAAGTACTTCTGGTGCCCGATCAGGGTCTGGGCTGTCCATTCTGGATTGACTCACATGCTCAGTGACTTGCAGAATAGTTTACATCACCGTCCTTTCGTTGTCCCCTTATTGTTTTTTGGTTATCTGTGTGGAGCCAAGAAAACCGATTATTGTGAGATATTTATGTTAAACGTGTTGGGATACATGCATGTTAGGTACACAGGGTACATGAATGTTAGGGTACACAGGGTACATGAATGTTAGGGTACACAGGGTACATGAATGTTAGGGTACACAGGGTACATGAATGTTAGGGTACACAGTCAAAGGGTACATGAATGTAATGGTAAAAAGGGTACATGCATGTTTAGAGTACACAGGGTACATGCATGTTTGGTTACATGCATATCTCGTGTAATCACAAACGTCTTCTTTTAAATAAGCTAATGAAAAGTAACAGTCAACGACCCAGATTTGCCCAACGTTCAATGTTGGGAAATGTGGACACCGTGTGGCAGAAAGTTGTAATTACAATGTCGGATCTCGAGGGATAATTCCAACAGGCTAATCCTCGCACCTGGCTAGGTATATATATATACACACACACACATGGAGACACAATAAGAACGCATATCACAAGCTAAAAATAAGCTAGAAATACCAAGGATTTTACACGGCACGAACGAACGTATACGTTACATTTTCATATTATAGCCTACACTGTAGCCAAGCCTGTGACATTGAGAAACTAAAATGTACATTTGATGCTCTCGACCAGACGGTGGTCGAGAGCTGCTCGATGCAGAAAACAGGAAATAAAAACGGGTATTGTTTTTAATACGTTATGGCAAACGCCAAACGGGATAAACGTCTTGATGCACTGAGCGTTTCAGACCGAACAACGCCATGACTTCTGCCTGGCTGATGAACGAGTCAAGCGAGTCATTACCGGGCCTCAGGGTCATGGGGCTATAATGGAACACGTCGTTTCGGGACACGATCCTATTAATTTCCCGGCATTCTCTAGGACTCTTATCGAGTTGTATCGTCATCTAATCCTAATTAATGATTGGCTTCCAATTTTCTGTTTCAGAGGAGGAACAGAATAGGAACGCGGAATCCTATTAACGCGAAGGCGAGAGAAACTAACTGTTGTGTGTGCGTTTGGCATTAACAACTCGAATAAGGAGGGGGCCGTAACTTTGAACTGCTACTACTGGAGGCACGTGCTGCTTCTTCTGTCTACGCCGCTCCGCTCCCCGTGGTGCTGAAACCAATAGCCATGTTTCCATCCAAAGTGATTCGCATTACTGGGCAATGCGCATTAAAAGAAATTCGAATCATGTGTGTTTCCATCAAAAGAACGGACTTTGGTGAAAACTACAAATTCGCGCGAGTTTTCTAAGTCACGCGAGATTTTCCGCGGGTTGGCATGGCAACCAGCCTGTAAACATTCCGTCGTCTTCCTGCCGGTGTTTTGATGTGGTGTTTTGATGTTTTACAATGGAGAGAGGACTTCAGTCATTAATTACACTCGCTCAAGTGGTGCTCGATCTTACGGCGCTTATCGCTATGATGTTTTTTTCTTTTACCAGTCTTAACAAACTTATAACCTCATCCTCCGTCCACAGAAATCTTGAGCTATCCGCCATGTTGTTGTCTTCTGAGTGACCCGCAAACACCGGAAGCAGTCGGGGTGAAAGTGCGCTACGTCACACTTGATTCGTATACAGCTGTTTCCATCCCATTCGAATCAACCAAAACCCGGCCATAGCGAGCGTATTTCAGTTTGTGCGAATCAGGGGATTTTAATGCGAATCACGGCGTTTCCATCATCATTTTCCGATGTGATACATCTAGATGCGCATCTAAACAGCTGATGGAAACGCACCTTGTCACGTTGATTCAAGGTCGAATCCCGGCCGATCGTGTGATCGATCGTGTGATCATTCGTCATTCTTTAAATAAGCCCACGATTCTTAAATCATTCGGGTAACATTTGAGTGTAAATGATGATGCTGGTAAACAGCCCAACGCAACACATCCCCACGCATATATGTTTGAAAGCAGTTGAGAACCAAAACAATGAGATTAAAATATATAATCAACTATTTTCTATATAATTTCAATAAATTCAAAAAAACTGATACAGCCCTCATCCTCATCTTCAAAACTATATCCGGGATGGCCCGCGGGGGGAGCGGTTCCAGCAGGGGGCCCCAGACTTCCCTTTCCCGGGCCACATTGAACCGGGCCTTCTAGAACCGTATCATATTAAAATAATTACAGATATATTACAAATATTTTAACTCTTAATTTTGAAACAAGAACATGCCAACAGGAAGAAAAAAAAAGGGCCAGAACAAGATCAGTCACTTATTTAGAATATTTGTAAAGAAAAACAAAGAATCAAATGAGACCAACATTGAATAAGTCATATCATAACATCCCTATCATCATCCCTAACATGCCTATCAATCAACAAGATACTGGAGCAGCCAGCTGCCATGTTGACATCATGATGTCCACTTCAGACACTGTTTTCCAGCCAAGGATAAGCAGACGTTATCCCGTTACAGCATTAGACAGGGAACTCTGGCCGGAGAAGATCCCGTCTTAGCCCTGCCCTGGCCATCCGACTCACAATACTGACGCAGATGGGGCCGTTTGTCTGGATCTGACCCTAAGCCTGGACAGAGGTTATATAAAGGAGCAGTGGAGAGAGGGCAGGTAAAGCTGAAACCAGGCCGGACAGAACACATCTAGCAGCGAGGCTCAGGTGGGAGAGAAGAACCACACATATCAAGCCAGCCGAGAACCACACCGTCCGCTATACACAAGCGCCAGCCCGACGTGTGGACTTCATAACCGGAACACCTCTGGACGGAAACATTCGGCGACTCCGGAACACACGGCATCCCCATGGCAACGGCGAGCGAGTCCGCGGGCGGCGCGCCGTCTGACAGAGACCCTGCCCCCAGGAAGCCGACCCCGAGAGTGAAACACCGGGGCGCCTCCTCTAGCTTCGTGGGCAGCTCCATCCTCATCCTCTCGTCATTCGCCGTCTCCACGCTGGCCATGAACTTCGGTAAAAAGTTCCAGGAGTCCCGGAAAAAGTCCCGCATCACGTACGCCCAAACGGAGGGCTCAGTCGGGGGTTAGCGCCCGCTGGTCTTTATTTGAAGACGAGAATGTCTGCTTCTGATACAGACACCCTTAAAAAAAACAGCATTTTTATGATGCATTTTATTAAGCCTTTCCTGCGGCCGCATGCCTTTTCTAATTGCAGTTATCATTATGTGGTCCCGTCATACCCCACCGTCCCACGCTCTTGGCATTAGTGTGATGGCACAGAGAACGCCCCACGAGACAGACGTGGACTGTTGTTATTCCTTGTGGGATTGGACGACAGGTTGCCATGTCAACAACAACAGGTTCCAAGAAAAACGAAGCAGGATCTGGGGGGAGGATGAGAGGGACGTCTCCGACAAGGCAACGTCAAATGTGTTTTTGTTAGATAACGCATACCTCTATTGGAAGGGTTATTGGGTTAACACTTGGTGCTTAAATGCTGGTGAACTGAAGAGCGTTCCCTTCCTCAACGACTCATAACTTAACCCCTTTTCCACCAACATGGAAAGGTGTGTGTACCTCATTGTGAACAATTGGAGCAAAATGTGATTGGTTCGGACCCGTCAAGTTGGTTACCAGCTGGAACCAAGGTACCGTACTACTTGACTTAAAGTGGTAACCATGACGACTTCAGTGGGCGTGTCGTATTCTACAGGTTGGAAAGAGCGTGCAAAAATAGCGCGCTTCAACTGGTTACTTCCGGTGTGCATTAGGCAACGCCCTCCGTTGATGACGCATCATTGATTATAATGGTAGGAATATTATTTAAAACTAAATCCTTGCAGGTTTATAGATTCATAGTGAAAACAACTACGTGCAATTTGTTTCATACTTTTAGACCCCCATAACAAATATTCATGTGGATTGAATAAATGTGATTTTCATTGTTATTTGCCCATCTGCCAGATGGGGGCAGTGCTGGGTTACCCCTCCACTCACATAATATTATAAAAAGGAGGGACACAAGGAAAAACACAAACAATGTAAAAAGTTCAGTTTATACATTAAAGATACAAAGACACGTGTCATGTAAAGCGTTGGCTAGAAAAGGCACAGCAATACATTGTGTAACTGAGTCTACCACATTGGTGCACAGGTCAACTAACTAACTGCCTGTTTATTAACATCTGATGTTACAAACCAACGTGTGTGTGTGTGTGTGTGTGAGCGATAGAGAAAGAGAATACAGAGACAGAGAGACAGAGAGAGAGAGAGAGAGATGGTCGAGACAGAAAGAAAGAGGTTAGAGCGAGAGTCAAGAGAGCCCACGAGAAAGAGGGAGACAGAATAGAGACGGAGAGAGAGACTGTCTCTCAGAGCGCTCCGAGGCCCTGCAGCCGCCTCTCGGTGAAGAAGCGATGTGATTGGTGGGCGGCGCCCTGGGCAGTGGTTCCTGTTGGGCGGCTGCAGAAGGACAACATGGAGGTGTTTTTCTGGCGTGCGGCCGCCTTCTCCCCGTCCTCCTCGTCGTCGTCATCCCTAAACAGACCGATTACACAAGAGGACACATTCCAGGCTAGAGACGCACAAATTAGTCCCATTTAAAGGTCGGGAAACACTCCAGGCTGGTTGAATTTTCCTTTGGTAAACAAAGAAGTCTAAGGGTACCGTGTAAACACAACAAGGGACTGTCCGTGGAAATATTTTGATCTAAAAAAACGGTAACAGTCTAAATGTGACTTAATGTTGCATTAATGTAGTGGGCTACTTTCAGTCAAATAATGCCAGTTAAAGAGGTGCTGTGAGTAAGATTTATATAATAATTCTATAAGTGAGATAAATATAAGTGAAAATTATACATCTGTTCTGGTTGACTGAGCGCGTGACTCAGTATGATCCAAATTAAATTATAGAGCATTCCCTGCTATCTTCTGACCAATCATTCCCAGGTGTCTGACATACACTTCTCAATGACGGAGACGTAGGGAGGGGGGAAGCAGATGGGGGGTGGGCCAGGTTGTTTTGGGTCAAAATCCTATTTGCTGCCCTTTTCTGCGCCCTTTTGCTAATCTTATAACGTACCTACAGAGGCTTTGAGACAAACCATAATTGGGAAGAATTATGAACTCTCCTACACATCCCAGAAGAGGTAAGGAAAGGACATCCAACGTTTGCGGAATATCCGACTGCAACCCAAAAGGTTCCATCTGACCCATGTAGTCTTAAAGACCTGCGAAGGTTAGGCAAATGAAGGTCCTTTTACATCAGGCATCTAACGAAATAAAGCACATGAAAAAGAGAGAAATACTCTGAAGAGAAAATTCTGACCAACAAAATCACATCAACTATCAGTTATGAATATGCAACATTTTCCAATAAGAATCTTTATTTAGACCCTGGTTCCGCCAAAGGTTCATTATGCCTGGGGAAAATCGCTGTGGAGGGAACTCAGCTCTTGTTTGACCTCCATTGTGTTGTCATTAATTTGTATTGGCAGTAACGATAGAGATAATGTCCTTGAGCTACTTGGAATGATTTACGGCTCAGAATGTCTGGGTCAGTATCACAACAATCTTTGTTTTCAGGAACCGTGGAACATTTGAAATAAACCCTTCAAACTGAAGTTAAATCACCCTAAAATAATTCACAAACTGCAGTTCTCAAGGAGTAGAGGTCAGCAACTATTGTATACAGGGCTTAAGCAATTTCTAGGAACACTCTGATTTCATTCCAACATATTTAAATTCCTACGAATTAGAATTAAGTCAGGAATTTCCTGCCAAATTGCTAATCACCGACAGCCCATAAGAAGGCAGGAGGCAAAGCGTTTTCAAATTTTACATTTTAAGAATTCTGAATACATATAAATGGATCAAGAAGAGCAATTGTTAAATCTTGCATTCCCCCCTAAAGCCTGAATCGTATCATAGTACTACTAGTATCGCTGGTGGATTTTGATGCATTGCCTGTTCTCACATGACAAGACGGCATGGTTGTAAAGAACAAACACTGTATATACAAAAAACCTGACAAAATGGCTAAAAGGGAACCGGGTCAATCTCAAGAGTGCTCTATGAGATCAGTTTCCGTTTACAGAAACACAAACTCGTGTCACACATGAGTTTGTCAATCACAAAGTACAACCACTTAAAACAATGACTGACACTAGCCACAAATGGGCGTGCACTCTGGCCACGAGGGCTGTCATTATGGTACATTGGATCATCAGTGTCGGTGAAAGCCACTGCTATAAACCAAGCTTACCACTCCTCCCATGACGCATTGCCTGTGAATCATAAAAAAGTGCAAAGGCAAAAAAAGTGACAAATTAAAATGCTAGGAAGCAGCTGCTGGGTTGTCACCAGACAGTGAACCGAAATTGATTACATGGCTTGGTTACATACAATTATCTGTATAGCAGCCTGTGGTCCTGTGCAGATTCATAACGCTACCCTCGACAAGAACCATGGATCCGGATCTGAACCAAAAGTGCCGGTCTTTAAAAAAATGTAATAAAACCTAAGGTAGACAAAGGGAGCATCGTGCAACGCCTCACTAGTTGTACTAGTTCAGAATGGTCAACTCCATACCAGTACACCGCCGAGCCCTTGCTGTCCATCAGGTTCTTTGCTGTGCTCCAGCTGAATCGCACAAACTGGGGATAGCCGAACACTGGGTCATGATACTTCAGCAGCCACGCCTTGGTTTTAGGGTCTGGATAAAGAACCAAAACACAGGAGAGCTTTGAGTACAGAGAACCGGTTGCCGACAATGTTCCAATCAATCTATCAATCTAATCTAATCTTCAATCTAGTTTGTAGGTTCGGTGTTTAAATGTTTAAACTGTGTGTAAAGCTAGGGTAGGCAATTTATTATAGAATAATTTTTTTGTCCAATTTGTTGAAATTCATTCAATCAATAAATCAAATGCACTGAGATTTGTTTTCAATTGTTTTGTTTAACTGTGGCTGTCACAGGCAACAGGCCTGTGATACTCTACTCTGCCCATGCACTCGTTGCGTATGACCGGAGTCTTCCACAAGACGAGGCAGACCTATTGCTAATGCTAGCGAGCATCTAGTGTGTTTTATGGGAGTGGCTTTAGAATCCCAACCCTGTGGGAGGGGTGGGATTATTACTCTGGCTGGTTTCTCCAAATTGCTTCCCTAGCTATAACTGTGTGTGTGTGTGTGTGTGTGTGTGTGTGTGTGTGTGTGTGTGTGTGTGTGTGTGTGTGTGTGTGTGTGTGTGTGTGTGTGTGTGTGTGTGTGTGTGTGTGTGTGTGTGTGTGTGTGTGTGTGTGTGTGTGTGTGTTATAGATATTTATAAATTAAGGAAGTGCTGTCATGGCGGCTCATTAAGTTTCAAAACTTCAAAATATACTTTGAAATTTGTTTTTTTAAATCTACACGTTACTCCACTCCTGGCATTTGAAGTTATTTTACAAGGTACACAATGCAACAAGGGCCAGGAGCTGCCCAGATATGGCTTCAACTTTAAACCACCAGGTAAAGGTAGAGAGTACTCGTTTTTTGTGGGGATGCGAGTAGCTCCTGCTGTGTTTGGTTTTTCACGTGTTCTACTTTACCGCCAGGGTAACCGGAGCCGTAGTCCGTATCCACCTCTCCCAGGTCTTCTGTGAAACTCCAGCCCTTCACGGAGTGGTCTCTGGCCACCTGAGGATCAGCACAGAAGGTCTTTATCTGTAGGCTTCTGAAAGACATACCTTCTCAACCAACACGTAATGAGTTCAAAGTGTTGATCCTGCAGAGTGCCAAAGAGTAACAAAAACACACAAGAACATTATAATACTCAACCTGCAGCAGCATCACCCTCTCTAGTTTAACACAGGCTATTGCGGTCAGAACCTGCACTGTCTGCTATGTATGAAAAGTGATATCAGCCCATACAAAAATACATTCATACAGTCGTAGCAATGCTTCAAAAACGATGCTCGTTGGTCTTGTTCAACCACCAACATAAGGAAAGCTACATGAACACCACTGATCGGTTCCAGCTCCCGAATAAAGTTTCCAATATACTTATCACCAACATTTAATATGGAATATTTGCAGACATACTTTTCCCACATGCCCCCTAAAACATCGCCCCTCAACAACAATACCACGTGAATGATTACGTCAGTACCTGAAAATCATTTTATGATGTGTTTAATATGGACTATTATGCTACCTGTTCATCTCAAGATGAACCGGTTTGAAGAAAGACGTGCCGATATTTTGAGGGATTATGCACCTTGATTCGTATTACCGCTCAAGGACACAGAGAGGAAACTCCGGACGTTGTTCAACAATCAGCCAATTTTCAGCCAGTTTGTTGAGAGTCTGTGTTGGCCTAGACACTGAGCCGGTGCTTCCTGTGTCTCTGGGGAGCACTGACCTTGGCACAGATACTGGCCGCGCTGACGATGGGGAAGAGGGAGTCGGCCTTGGGTCGCACTGTCACCTCCAGGCCTGGGAAGCGCTGGGAGAGCTTCTCTTCATACTTCTCAGCAGGGCCCACCGTGTCCACAAACACCTGCAGCCCGCACAGGAACCACGCCCGGGGGAGACGGGTGAGGAGCACACACAGGGGGAGACGGGTGAGGAGCACACACAGGGGGAGACGGGTGAGGAGCACACACAGGGGGAGACGGGTGAGGAGAGATGGAAACCACACACAGGAGGAGAGCAGAAAAGAGCAACATTCCAAAGTATATCACTTGGGCTTCCAAGTTATATCATAATGTCTCTACTGGTACTCTATACCTCTTTGAGTTCTATCAAGGTCTCTACTGGTACTCTCTACCTCTTTGAGTTCTATCAAGGGCTCTACTGGTTCTCTATACCTCTTTGAGTTGCACACCGCTGTCCAAGGCAAACTGGACCAGGCCGATGGCTGCATCATGAGAAAGAGCGTTCAGGTTGTATTTTGACCTATACAGAGGCAGATATTGGAACGTAGATTATTCAGTGTGTGTATGTATGTATGTATGTATGTATGTATCAACCTATATACAACCAAGGTTGAGTGTGCTGAGAGTGAGTGTGCACCTCTGCAGCATGCTGGTTGAGATGGTGTTGGGCGAGAGGATCTGAAGAGCCCAGCCCACAAAGTCTTTGGCATCACTGATGTTCTGGAAGAGATTCTCCCTCTCCGCCTCCGTCAGCGTCTTTGAATCTGGTAGAATAAATAAAGGAGTCGTTAAACTATTCATCTAGACCACAGAACCATAGCAGATGGCCATAATACTTATACAGGTGATTTAATTTGATTCACTGATATCCAACCATTACAGCTGGGTGAAACATGAACATAAAATTTATGCTGTGATGCAGTTAAAAATCTGATTGAAGTAACTATGAACCTGCATGCACTTCATATTCATAATATTAATTATAACTTCTTAAATGTTCCTTGTGTGCAATGAATAAGTAATGCTCCTCAAAATGTATGTAAACTCTGGATATTGGAGTTATAGGACAAGGCAGAGTTCCACAATTATCCCTGCCACCAGCAAATGGCCGATAGATTCGACCAATTGGCATGTGACGAAATGAAGGCTTACATATTAAAACTATTTCTTGGCTGGTTGTTTCTCCAGTGTATGGCAGATATACCACAAATAATATACTTCTGTGCTTCCTGTGGCAGAAAACAGACAAACACTTCCCAGCAATCGGTTAACACAGGAGCAAGGAACAAAGGAATAATTCCTGTCCCTCCCTCACTGGGAAACTTAAGAGGCAAATGATTAAACACAGAGGCTAGGCTCCCTGGGGCAAGCAGCGCCCTGCTGTGAGACACACTGGGCTGTGGTGGGATGAATGCATGTGAAGGGAATGGGCCTGATGTACTTGTGACGAGCACGGGCCTGACATGCATGTGAGGAACACAAGCCTGATGTGCACGTGACGTGCACTGGCCTGAGGTGCACTGGCCTGATATGCACGGGACGAACGCTGCCCTGACGTGAATGCGAGGGACACGGGGCTAGGGTGAAGAACACGGGCCTGAGGTGAACGTAAGGAACACGGGCCTGATGTGAGGAACACGGGCCTGAGGTGAAGGTGATGGTTTACCTGCAACCTTCAGCTCCTTCAGCTGCTCCTTCCGGGACACGGGGCAGTAACAGATCCCGTACACCATTGGCCCTGGGGGACAAGGGGAGCTCATTAAAACAATACAAACAAATCAAATAACTATTACTCATCTGAATATGAAACCCTTAAAGACAATGTGAAACTGCATTTAGAGTTTGACATTGCGTTTTGTAGTGCGTTTGCCTCTGCAAGTTAAACAGGATATTAATGCGGGACAGATATTGCATTTGCTTAACTATAGTTGAGTTATTTACCTGCTGACTTTCAAATTAGATCAGGGCTAAATGGTGGTGTGGTATTATTGGACATGATGGTATGATCACAGGTTCGGACTTAGTCATCCATTCTCAAAAACATGGGGTCATATGAATGAAAAATTAGTACATAAAAGTGCAATGAGGGTCATCTGGAAATTAAATCTAAAGAAAAGACAAAGGATTGAAACAGACCATTATTATTAATATCAGGGCCACAGCCACAGTCAGCTAAATATTGGCAGAATCCATGATGATACGGTTGAATGTTCTCTGAAACCAGAGCAGTCAGAGCTTTTCCAAGATTATGAAATGAGCCCATAACCGTGTAGTAATTTGTCTACAAGTGGCTTATTGCTTTAGGGGATAAGAAGTGCTTTCTAATCCGCCTGTTGTTTGTTTCAAACTTCTAGGGGTGAGCTCAGGGGCCAACATGCTGATGATGCAATGTAATATTTTAAACAAACTAATCCAAACCTATGGATCATGCATGGTATGGCTATGGTTTGTCATCATTCCTGCTTCTGATGACTAGAATAATGGATCATTCATAGTTATGATGGTTCAGAGATGTCAGGGAGCAAACGTATATATAAGGTTTGAAAGAAGTGACTGTGGGTGTATGATTATACAAGCAACTCACCCAATACAGGCCCCCTCCCAGCCTCGTCAATACCCAAACAGCAGTCCTCTGATTTGCAGATGTCCGGTATCTCAGACGTCAGGCGGCAGCTGACCGAGTTGTCTGCTTCGAAATCTCCAAGATCCATGACTTAATTCAACTCCAGCTGGGGGTGAAATCAATCATATGTCTAAGAAATAACGAACTAAAGATAAACTTATTATCTATTAGGCCCTATCTAACTTTTGACGTTCATTTGAATGGGCTAGCATTATATTTCCACACACACACACACACACACACACACACACACACACACACACACACACACACACACACACACACACACACACACACACACACACACACACACACACACACACACACACACACACACACACACACACACACACACACACACACACGTGTGTGCCTATAAACAGCATCTGATGCGGAATTCAACTTAACGTTATTGATATCTCAGCTGATCCCCTGCTGATCCCTACTCACCAAGTCAATAACTGTATTTATGTCGGCGTTTGTATCAATCACGATAGCTTTTCCTTTCGCGATGATAGTGCTTTAAAGCTATCCTCTCCACGAAAGTCTGCAATGTTTATACCTTGCTCCTCGCTGTGGATTTGGCGCCCTCGGAATGACGTTGACCGTGGTGGCTCAAGGGAAATGAAGTCTTTGGATTCTAAAAATGAGTTTCAGTACGTCGATCATAACAACACCACGTGGCAAAAACAAACCTTCATTCATCATTCATCATCATCATTTTTATTTTCACAAAGTACTTAAGAATCATCATGACCTACTACCGACTTACTGGGATCAATTCTGGATCATTAATCAAAAAACAGTTTCTGACTTAAATATTTACCCATTGCTTCTATATCTGGTTGCAATACAATCTGAATTATTTGCATTTGATTGTAGTGGAAGAAAATGATAAAGTCCCCTTGACTGAAGTAACATTCACTAGGCCTACTAAACCTACTGTCCACATTTATGTTTGTCTATTAGACTTAAATTCCTTGAAGCGATATTACATGACTAATGTCTCAAAAACAGAGCCAATAAAATCATAAGATGTCTTGAATTAACTGAAATGCTAACTCAGAAATAACTCAACAAAGGTTTAATGGAGTGGAGGGTAAAGGGGAAGGAAAGGACAGGATATATACAAAAGTCCAAGTGTATATTAGTTACTAAGCTGCAATTTGCCTGGCCTGTGGTCGTTCTCCTTATCCTCTCTCTCTCTCTCTCTCTCTCTCTCTCTCTCTCTCTCTCTCTCTCTCTCCCTCTCCATCCCCCCTCTCTCTGACTCTCTCTCTCCCCAATCTCCCTTTCCCTCTCTCTCTCCCAAATCCCCCCCCCCCCCTCTCTCTCTCTCTCTCTCTCTCTCTCTCTCTCATTCTGTCTCTCTCACTCTCTCCCTGTCTCTCTCACCCAAATCCCCTCCCTCTCTCTCTCTCTCTCTCTCTCTCTCTCTCTCTCTCTCTCTCTCTCTCTCTCTCTCTCTCTCTCTCCTTCACAATCCCTCCCCTTACCTTAAACTGAATGGCTGTCTTTGTGCTGCTCGGTAACGCGCAGCCCCAGCCGATTAAATGTGAGGAATTAGTAGTCAATTTTAGCCTTGCAAGCACACAAACACACAAACTAAACAGCTTAGTTTGGTGAGACACTCATTAAGTTGTAACCAACAGTTCACACGTCAGCAACATTTGCCTTTGCAATTGCTCCCTTTAAGGGATATGTTCCACCATTTTCATCTTTGAATATTAGGCATATATTTGCATGGCTGGTGGGAAAGAGTAGAGAAAAAAATGACATACGAAAAGGTTTTTGATAAATAAAATGATTTAATAGTTGACAACATCAATAACTTTTCAACATCGCTGTTTTCATGTAAGCACATAGCTCCGAACATGTATCTCGATCCTTAAAAAAAAATATCCAGAATTATACAAAACTGTAAAAGCAAATGTATGACACACAAATGCATTATCACTTACATAAACATAACTACACGCTGAGAGGGTCAGTAAAAAAATTATACAGTATGCGTCATATAATAAAGAAAAGCCTGTGGTAAGAACTGATTCACATTGCTGACGAGGGGAAGGGTTAAGAAGAGATAATTAGGGAAATATTAGGGCGGTAAGCATGCTTTTCTCCTACATGTGCTTTACAACTGTGGAGCATGGGACTCTGATCCCCAAAGGCTCCAAAGCTTGCCATTCACCTCAAGAGATTTGCTTAAGACTCTAGTTGTAGAAATTGGTGTATATATTTTTGCGTCAGTAACTGGAGAAACAAAAAAAACAATATAAGGCGACAAAGAGGTATACACTTGATAACCAACAAGCACGAAAACATAGTCCAGTGAGTGACTAAACTGAAGGTTTAGTGCTGAAACATTTTGAATACCTTCATGTTACTGGATCCGGGACGACGAATAGTAACTCTCTACCACTATTGGCACAACATGAATGGAGTTGAGGTAATGTGATCTTTTGAAATCCAGGCGACATATAGGCAAGCAGAAATGCATCCTAAACATTCTCGTTCCCTCTCTTTGTCCTATTTCCCCTTAAATTGTTGTTGCATTTAACAAAGAAAAATGAAAAGATGGAGAATTATCCGTAAAGTTAAGGAAGAAAACTATTCTTTTCAAAAACCTGGTCGGCCATCTTGAACATAAGTCTCCTTTCCCAAAGCAGTGGTCAGCCACTTAAGATTAAATCACATTAATGTTACACCCTTAAAGGTTGACAACAACAACAACAACAACAACAACAACAATAATAATACACATACTACTCATAAAAAATAACACTATGATGTCAACAACAACCTTTAGTTTGGTTAATATAATCTGATTATGTCAGTCTTAAACCCATGGTTCTTAGGTCATGTCGAGCAACCCTCCCACAATCCTAACTCAACTGTAAAAATGTCACTTATACCTATAACTCATTTTATACAAACTCGCTGTACATCCCGACACTTTTATTGGCACGCTTTTGTTTAGGTGTATTAAATTTGATTGGCTGTTGACCATTGATTTGCATTCAAATATTTAGGGTGAGTCATAATCTTCATAAGGCCTTGCCTTTCGCGTTGGCATAACAAGAAAAACATCTCCTAACGTCAATATGGCATTGGCACACACACACACACACACACACACACACACACACACACACACATAAACATACACACACACGCACACCCACACACACACACACATGCAGTCACACACTTTAAACCCACAGACAAACAATCACACACATTCACACACTTCCCATAGGCTATGTTGTTGATCTTCTGGCTTGGCCGGGCTCCTCAGGGTCTGGTAAGTGTGGTGTACACAGGCTGCTCCCAGTGTGTGGGGCTGTGGGAGGGGGCCACGCTGGCGGGGTCTCCTATGGTGGTGTACAGGGGCCTCTGTGTTGGGCCCATGTAGGAGAAGGCAGAGTACAGCCCCGAGGACTGGCCGGAGTGGGCGTAGTAGGCCCCGGGGGTCTGGTGGTCCCCGTACTCAAACTGAGCCCGGGAGGCCAGGGAGGGGAAGGCGGAGCCGTAGTGGGGGAGGCTCAGCGGGGTGTAGGTGACGTGGGCCCCTGGGGACGGCGAGGACGAGGACTCGGCGTAGTGGCTCCCGGAGGCCGACTCGCTCTTGATCTGGGCCTTGGAGGGGTCGGAGGAGGAAGAGGAGGAGGAGGAAGGGGAGGCGTGCTGCTGCTGCTGCTGCTGCTGCTGCTGCTGCTGTTTGGACAGCCAGGCGGAGTGTCCGCTGGCCGCGGCCAGGGCGTAGGCGTAGGACGTGGCCGAGGGCCCGGCCACCGCCCCCTGGTGGTGGCCGTTGGGCGGGAGGTACTGGTCGAACTCGTTCACGTCAAAGGGCTCGATGTTGGACATGACCTCGTGGCTGATCTCCCCGATGTCCATGGTGCCGAAGTCGATGTGCGGTTTGGCACCGGAGGACGACGGGCCCACGGACGGGCCCTCCGCTCCGACCCCGAGGGCCCCCCTGGAGCCGGCGCCCACCCCCTCCCTCTTGGAGTCCGACAGCTTCCCAGACTGGAGCTCTGTCTTCGGGGTGGTGGGGGGTGTGGGGGGGCTGTGACCTGGTGGCAGGAGGGTTGGAGGGGAGGTCTGTCAGCTGAGCCCTTCAAAATGCTTACTATGTTGCTTTGAAGTCTTTCGGGGCAAAAGCCCCACATTTTAACAAAGGCGGGATTTTAAAACATTGTTTATTATCAAAATGTGTGTGTGTGTTTCATTGTGTGCGTGCGTGTGCAAGCCAATTTATTATATACATATTTTTGTTTTTTTGGATTTCACAACAGATACTAATAATAAACCCATGAGATGCTTACCGGCAGGGTGGTGGTGGTGATGGTGGTGGTGGTGCATGTCTCCCAGCGGAGACCCGCCGCCACCGTTGTGTTCCAGGTGGAGGGTCTTGTAATGGGACTGGGAGTGGCTGGCCTCCCCCTGTCGGCGGTGGGGCCGAGTTTTCCGTTCTTGCGTCGCCGGGGCTGGTACTTATATTCCGGGTAGTCTTTCTTGTGCTGCTTCCGTAACCTCTCCGCCTCCTCGATGAATGGCCGCTTGTCGCCCTCGTTCAGGAGCCTGATGCGAGGCAAAGAAAGGGGCGTATTTAGTCACTCGCGAATTAAAAAAATATTATAAAATTAAACAATTTTTTTTTTTTTTTAATGATTATAATTATTTAATTTAGTAGCCCTCGAGAGGCTTAAATTATCTATTTCGATCACAGGATTCGTGTAAAATGAGAATGTGATATTCCATTGTGAGTCATACTAACCTCCAGAGTTTGCCCAGGGTCTTGCTGAGCTCTGCGTTGTGCAGGTGGGGGTACTGGTCGGCCAGCTTCCGGCGCGCGGCCTGCGCCCACACCATGAAGGCATTCATCGGCCTCTTCACGTGCGGCTTGCTCTTGTTCCCGCTGTTTACCCGCACGGGCATCGGCACGAGCGTCCAATCGTAGCCGTCCAGCACCTGGCTGACGGCCTCGCGGATGCCGATGGGGAAACGGTCGTCCTCCTCCTCGGTCTTCGGCACCGTGCGTCCCCCGTCTTCCCCGCCGCTCTCGGCACCGCAGAGGGCCGTCAGCTGCTGGGACTGGCCGTCGAGGGGCGAGTCGTGGCCCGCCGCTGCCCGCGGGTGAGTCGGGGAGAGTGAGTGACAGTCCTCGGAGCCTCCCGGGCTCATCTCGGCCTCTGATAGGCTGTGCTCCTCACCCGACATGGTTGCGTTGTTTTTTTTGTTGTTTACTAAAGATAGCCCGATTTGGGATTTTTTTAAGAAGTGAAATGGGTCATACAAGTGTCGCCTTGTATGAAGTGTTAAGAGGTGAACAATGTGCCCCAGGCTAATCTGTTTTTGCTCTTTCTACTGGCGGTTCACACCAGAACAATTAAAGGAACGTTTTTGAAAGGTTCCCCGCTCCCGGTCTCCGGGTGTGTGAGATATGAACAGCAGCTTCACCCAGACACCACCTGTAATGAAGTGAAGGGTTAGTGAGGTGAACACGGGCAATACATGGACAATTATTCATAATAAAAATACGAGGTTTGTGCTCATCTGTAGCGTATTTGCAGCGTGTTCAGTGAAATCAGTGGTGGATTTACTAGTATTATTATTATTGTATAAGTTCCATCGCATGAACAAACAGGTGACGAAGCATATCTAAGCAAAAGTAGCATACAGGATAAAGACTTCATTCGATATATCCCCCCCCCCCCCCCCCCCAAAAAAAAAGGTAGGCCTATCCATATCAAATTCATCAAATACATTTAAAACATTTTGCCCGACATATTCATTATTCAGCCCAATTGATGCGGTTCCATTTTTTTTTTCTAAAACTACCTTAACCGAGATTTACAAAAAAAAAGTCTAAATCAAACGAAACCCAAAAAAAAAACAATCATGTATATTTTTTACAGAAATAACAAAAGGAACATCTTACCAAATGTGACGTTCAGTGGTTTAACATGGGAATGGTCGGTCCGTGTACAGAACCCTGTGACGCTGCAGCTCCGTCCCCAGCCCCCTCGGCGATGAATGGCCGCTCTGTGTCGCGCGCAGAAGCTTAAAGAGCGCCTTGTGAGAAGGAAAGAAAAAAGTGATTGAAAGTGGAAAACATTCCCAAAGAGGCAGCATTCCAGCACTGCGGCGGAGACGCCCCTCCTGTGTGCGCTCTCCACTCCCATTGGCCCACCAATATTCCCCTCGCTCCTCATTGGCGCAGGGCATTACTGTTAATGCCTGTCTGTCTGTCACCATGAATATTTCCAATGAAAAGAGGTGAGATTTTACATCGGAGTGGCTTAAGTGACTTTACAGTGCGCCCATTTAGGGCCAAAAGAAGGGCAGCTTTGTTGCCTATGTTGACATGTTATTTGAAATAAATAAACAATTATTAGAATAATTATTTGTGGTGAAATAATTTGACACCATTCAAAGAGCCACACAGAGATGCAGCCTATATGCTTTTGATTCAGAAATGAGAGTAGGGAGATTAAACGGTTCAAAGGCGAGGTAGGCACGATATTTGATTTCTGGGTGATTCTGATGACGTGAGTCGCCGAGCCAAAATAGGATAAGCCATAAATTGGGGGTAGGCCGATGCAAGAAGACGACGAGGAGACTGAAGAATGGGAATGACATAAAAAGGAAACAATTAATTAATAACCATTAAAGGGGGCACTATTTGTTATAGACCTACGTCAGGACATACATTACACTGCTGTTTGACACTACTATTACTACAGTTAAAACAGTGGTTAAAAAAAACAAAAACTATTTTGAAGGAACTTATGTCCAGATATGTATTACAGTCTTCAAGAAATTAGGACATTGGAATGAATGAATACATTCTCCTATTTTTACGGTCGACTTTTTGATGAAACGGTGGTTTTAGGCCTACTAAACGATAATGTGTTACACTATTTTTTTTCAATCACGATTCTTGTTTGCTGCAAAGATGACACATGACAATGTATGATAGACTTCCGGTCAATTTGTACACGCACATGATTGTCGTCAGAAGCACGACCTGGGAATGAAGAGAGTTGAACCTTCTCTCTCTACCTCTCTCTCTCTATCTCTCTCTCTCTCGCTCTCTCTCTCTATCGCTCTCTTTCTCACTCGCTCTCTCTGTCTATCTCTATCTCTCTGTCTCTCTCTCTCTCTCTCTCTCTCTCTCTCGCTCCCTTTTTCTGTGCATGTGTGTGTGTGTGTGTGTGTGTGTGTGTGTGTGTGTGTGTGTGTGTGTGTGTGTGTGTGTGTGTGTGTGTGTGTGTGTGTGTGTGTGTGTGTGTTTGTGGCACTTAGAGAGAGAGAGAGAGAGAGAGAGAGAGAGAGAGAGAGAGAGAGAGAGAGAGAGAGAGAGAGAGAGAGAGAGAGAGAGAGCAACAATGACCCCTGTGTGTCCCTCGGACTTCTCATGTTGAATCCATGTCTCTCAGTTTTCTCGCTCTCTCTCTCTCTTTCTTTGCGCTCTTTGTTTCTATCTCAGGTGAATTGTACCCATGTGATCAAACGCCCAAGCCTCTCTCCATTAACCCTGGTAAATGAAAAAAAAAAGCGGGGAACAAAAAACAGTTTTGTGCTTGCAAACTCGGAAAAAATTGATAACAGAGAGAGATTTCTGTGTCCTCTGTCCATGTCTGAGGATAGAGGCTAGTGTCACACACACATAGAAAACACTCCGCAGTGTACGGATCGCATCATGGAGCGCACCCTTTTTCCGTCTTTAGAGACAAACCCCATCACCTTTTAGTCTAACACTGAAACACCTGGACGGGGCCTCGCTGGCCCTCGTGACGTCGCGAGGCCTCGGTTGGGGAACGGAGATCGACAGGGGCCTCGCTTTCTTAATGTGAGTGTGTCGTTCAAAATTGTATGGAAATGTAAGCGGGGGTAGAAAATCGGATGTTCACATGTATGATGCGCTCTCTTTTTAAATGGTCGGTGGTTATGAAAGCGCCCGGGGCCCTCTGTCAGCGGTGCGGGGAGCGGCTCGCTGGGAGCTGGGGAGACTTGGTTGGAGACGCGGACGTAATTAACATGGCCTCCAGGGAATGTCGCTGGAGAACACTGTTGCTGTTTAAAATGCGATTTCGGATTTTTCCCTTAATAAGTTATAATTGGACACGTATTTCAGACATCCTCGGAATAGTTGTGTGTTGATTTCGTTGGAGTTTGTGGTGTTATTTATTTTTATTTTTATATTTTGGATCATCCCCAGTTGTAGTCTCAGTGGCTTTTGTTAATGAACGTTTTTATGTTTATGTGGTTTTTTCAATATTAAATTGTAATCCATTAGTAACATATTTTTTTAAATAGGCCTAGGCCTACATGCTATAGGCCTTTCGAGCTTCAGAACAACAAATAGACCTAATATTAATTTAGAAAATGATCGAAATGATAGTGGTCGTATAATATGGATTAACGATCAGGCCACCGTGCAGATATAGTCATGCTCTGGATCTTAAATCAAGACCGTTCTTTAGCTGGTTCGTGCGAATAACAAAACACTCATTTAAACGTCCAAATAAATCAGATAGTCTTTTTTTATCCAAAAATTATATCCGCAAAGGAAATGAGATGTGTTCAAATAATTAACAATAAATTATTTATTTCGTTTTTATTTATTTGGATCTTGCAACCCTGCTTATGTTGAACGAATTAAGATATACAAACTCCAGCCAACCTTTTAAATGTAGGCATATTGCAGGATTTTCTTCCAAAAGGAAATACCGTTTATAAATATAATTGATGATAGAATAAATATACCTTTTCTGAGAGAGGATCATTTAATGCATGAGACCTACTATGATCACCTGCCGTTAATGTTGCGCAGGTATATTGGCTGTTGGCTGATTGTTTTGCTGGCTGAGTAACCTTTCGTTACTTTTCGTTATATGGTGAAAAACTTTTCGACCAACGAACAACTTTAACATTAACTCTAATGGTTGGCCTCCATGGATAGAGGCCTATGGCCTCCATCTATTAGAGTTAAAGTTCCTGGTCAGACGAAAAGTTATTCAGCATAATAACAAACGTAACATATCATAGGCTAGGCCTACTTTAATTCTTTGCAGATTTATTTTTAATAAATAGCCTATCTGATTTATTTGGACGTTTTAATTATTGTTTTGTTATTCAAAGTAATTCATAGCACTGAATGGAAATGCATTAAACGGTTCACACTATTTAAGGTTCAAATAATTAGTTTACTATATTCGATTTGTAACTAATTAAAACAAATATGCCTGTTACAGGTTTCACTTAACTTATTTCATTAACTATTTGCAGGATAGGATACTTGTGACCTAAATTGGCCAAAAAATAATGATATAAAGATTTCAATGATAACCTCAATAATAAGTCACACATGGTTGGAGGTTTCCTCGGATGTGTGGGAAGAGATGTATGTGGTCTGTATGCTTTGTGAACTTATTACCTATTACCTGCATGGTCCGGACATGCTTGTCTTCTGTATTGTTTAAAAAGTAGGCCTATATCATACTAAAATAAGCCCTTGTATTTACAAGAAGCCTGATATATTGATTGACCCAAACTGTGGATTATATCATGTTTAAATAAATATATACAATAAATATATACATATTTATATGATTATATCATAATTTAAACAAATTAACTGACAAATTGAACACCAATGTAGGCACATGTAGGGTATGTTTGACACTGCGGTTGTGTTTCCCCCAAAATTAATCTCTCATAATTTAATATATCAATCGACCTGGGCTATGAATTAAATCATGGCCTTATATCCAAAAATGAAACACCAATACATATATCTTGGGTATGTCCTGCATTGTATAATTGTATTTCTTACAGTGTAAAACTCTGTTAAACTCTATGTTATGGGCCAGTAATTATCCTCCCTCTCGCTCTCTCTCTCGCTCTCTCTCTCGCTCTCTCTCTCTCTCTCTCTCTCTCTCTCTCTCTCTCTCTCTCTCTCTCTCTCTCTCTCTCTCTCTCTCTCTCTCTCTAGCCCTCCATGTCTCTGGGGCCCTGAGCTATAACTTGTTGGAAAATGAATCTCACATGGCTCACATTAACCATAAACATACATCCCTCAGCTAATGTGTCTTGTGACCTCCGGTAATCAGCCCCTGTAACTCTCCTCAGAGCTGTGTCACAAGAGCCATCTTCCTGCAGCTGATGGAGAGGCTAGAACTCATGATCAGCTGCTGGGGTCAAATAGTGAGCGCTCAGGTGCACGGCGGAAAGTGAAGAGGCCATTTTGATGCCTCGTGTTGTTGTTGTGGTCCCATAGAAGCTGGGCCAGAATATCTTCGGCATGTCCTGACTATATCCCATTTACAGTCGATCAAATGGATGGAATAGTTACAGTGTGTCAAAATAGTTAGTGTGTCAAAATAGTTAGTGTTTCAAAATAGTTAGTGTTTCAAAATAGTAACAGTTTTCCAAAGAGTTACAGTCTTTAAAGAGCAACAAACTTGAGGTGTCTAGAGGTCTTTAAAGATATGCCTGGATGGATCAATAGATAGACAGATAGATAGATAGATAGATAGATAGATAGATAGATGGATAGATAGATGGATAGATAGTTAGATAAATGGATAGATAGATAGATAGATAGATAGATAGATAGATAGATAGATAGATATAATTAATGAATTTTGAATGACTGAAAAAACAAGAGACCAACAAAATCACATGGGGATGAGGGCAAGTCAGTAAAGGAAAAGAGACAGAGAGAGAGAGAGAGAGAGATAGAGGGAGAGAAACAGAGAGAGAGAGAGAGACTGAGAGACAGACAGACAGACAGACATAGAGAGAGAGATAGACAGAGAGAGAGAGAGAGAGAGAGAGAGAGAGAGAGAGAGAGAGAGATAATGACCTCGAGCGTATGAGGGAGCATGTTGCCCTTTTGCTTTGGCCCAGAGCATGACAAACTCCTCCGGGAATTTCCAGAAATCTGACGATCGGCAAGAGGAAGAGAGAGAGAGAGAGAGAGATATAAAGACAGAGAGAGAGAGAGAGAGAGAGAGAGAGAGAGAGAGGGATGGAGAGAGAGAGAGAGAGAGAGGGATGGAGAGAGAGAGAAAGGGATGGAGAGAGAGAGAGGGATGGAGAGAGAGAGGGCGGCAGATAAGGGAAGTATGCAGTGCCACCAATTATTCACAGGCAGGGTCACATTTTGCGTAAAGCGGTTGCATAATTATGGGATAGCATTCATGCCCAAGTCAATGGACACATAAGGCCGCAGTGAATGCCGTCATTTATCCCAAATGATGTCAAACTGGTAATGATCTCTCCAATGATGCCTCCAGAATGGCGCACGTTAGAGCATTAGCATATCTGCCACCATGTCACTTGGTATTAGGGGGACATGTGACTCATTATAGCTGTCAGGAGAAGACATTCATAGATCAGTGGTTCAGATCAACATGTTTCATAAAGTGGTGGAGTGAGGGCCATGAGGAGACATATTCAGGCCCACTGGTGGAGACCTGACCCACGCCCTACACATACACACACAACATAACATTTAAAATAACTAGGTAACTAGCTTATAACTCTTTTGGTCGTATGGAACAGCCTTTTACTGAAACAACAATGCACCAAACTTTCTTTTTATAGTCCCTTGGTATAGAATTCCGGTCTTTATTATTATATTATTATTTATAATATCTGCCTTGGCAAACCAGCAGTATCCATGACGACCATCCACGTGACTGTGATTCAGAGCAGCCCTCAGCTTAGCTCCTACACACACACACACACACACATACACACACACAAACACACACACGGGCACGCACACACACAAACACACACACCGCAAACACACACACACACACAAAGACATAAGCATGCAGCAGCACACAGACTATTGCGAACACACGCACAAACACACACACACACACACACACACACACACACACAAACACACACTATCCAAACCAACTCACCAAAAAGCTAAAAATACTGTTGTCTTCTACCAAAGGTTAGAAGCTCAACAGTGACTGACAGATGACTGGATGAGCAGAGGTGGCACCGACCTGTATTGAATGTTGTCGTTACAAATGTTAACAGGAGGATGAAGTCATCTCCAGGGAAATGTTACATTAGCATAGTGCTACATCACAGTTTAAGATGTCGAAGAATGCATGTAATATACACAGGGTGTTGATATTCAGCAGATTAAATGGTTTCTAAAGCAGCCTATCTGGTTTATATTTGTTAAAATGAAATATTCTTGATTCAGTATTGTCTTTGATTTGGATGAGGTGTAATGATTTTCTCATTTATTGTTATTCATTGTTAAAGATAAAGATAAAAGATAGTGTGTGAGTGTGTGTGTGTGTGTGTGTGTGTGTGTGTGTGAAAAAATAGATAGTTTCAATTGTTGAAGTCATTTGTAAATGAACTTCCCTCCTCCTTGAGAATGACGGACTGTAGTGTGATATGGTCGCCTCCTTAGTTATTCAACCAAACCAATGACAACATCACTGAATGGTGCAGGTGCTTGCGGTGGCATCCTCTCTCATAGGAAACAACGAGCGACCAATCAGTCATGTGTATTTTTGGAGTGGCCAGACAAATAGCTGTGTGACACGGCAGCAATAGAGATGGACACAAAAAAGGGATTTGGCTATCTGACTTTTGTCTCCCTCTTGTTTTATGGCCATGTTCTCCCAATGGAATAGTGCAGCTGTGCCACACTTAAATGGCTCCCTGCTTTTTTTTTCTCAGAGTGTTTGTGACCAACCATGAATCCACTCTTTGTCTTCCATCTGCAGCCCCCCCCCCCCCTCCCACCACCACCACCCCCATCTCCATCTCCATCGTCCCTCCGCTTCGTTCTCCTTTTTAACATTTGGGGGCAGAGGGTGAGGGGGGGGGGGGGGGGTGGGAGGTTGAGTCCGGTTGGCTGGGTCTGCTGCGATGCTATAGTGGTGGTGGGGGCGGGCGGGTGGGTGGGTGGTTGGGTGGGGGGGGGGGGGGTAACTTGTTGGACCACATTCCTGTGCAGCTGTGGAGGCTGGCGGAGTGCGGAGTCTGAGGCTAGGGGGGAGGGGGGGTGTGTGTGTGTGTGTGTGTGTGTGTGTGTGGGGGGGGGGGGGGGGGGGTGGGGAGGGAGGGGAGGGGAGGGAAGGCAGAGCGAGATCATCTTTGCATTGCACTGCATGCTGTCATGAATGGCCCATTGTCTCCCGCTGTGCTGGGTCCGCAACTTGTTGCACCGCCGCAGGCCCGGACCGCTGGGTGGATGGTGAGGATGAGGAGGGGACGAAGGATGGGAGCGAGAGAGAGAGAGAGAGAGAGAGAGAGATGAGAGTGAGAGAGAGAGAGAGAGAGAATTTTATATAGGCTGTAAAAATGTCTGTAACCATTTCAGTTCACAAATAAGAAAAGAAGGGTGGTATTGTTCAGTGCACTTGGAATTTAAAACGGTGTCGATGATTATTACAGCCGTCCCCCTCTGTCCTCCCCTCTTTTGCACACCCTCATCTCCATTGTCACCTTCATACCTCCCGTTTATCGATAACGAATGATGTGATGCAGACTTCACAACACTGTTTTAAAACAACAAGAAAAGTCTGATTATTTTCTAATTTCTGTACTCGATAAGCCAACACTGGAAGACATCTTGTGATG
>NC_140273.1:6939845-7094845 GCF_964030765.1 Micromesistius poutassou | reverse complement strand
GCATGGAAGAGGAGCCAGACCTTATCTGCTGAGAACATGAAACGTGAGCTGGAGGGATTTGTCTGGGACCCAGGCTGAGAATATGTGTGCAAACTGGATTTTAGACATTGAGGACCCTTGTTCTTCGGTTCACTCTTGAAGACTTTCTGAAATTCCTTCCTAACATGAATCTGCGGTCATCACACGTAACGCCTTCGACGCTATTTACAAAATAAAATCAAGTTATACATTAAATTAAATATACAATGCTGTAAATGTTTTTCAGGAGACGGACGATTTAGCACAACATGGATCTCTTTGACTTTAAATAGTATATGTACTGTAGATATCCATGTCTCTGATAAATAATAAGATAAAACTGAGTTTGCTTCCATTCCTTGTATTGTCAATGCAATAACCGGACCGACACACAAAACAGAGAGGGGCACCGGCGAGTCACATGACCAGCCCAGGCTGTGACCCTACACGTCCTCACACCCCAGACTCCCTGCTGATGTATAGCGGGAGTGCTGGCTGGAGGCGGTCATAGTCGATCTGGCTCTCTATGTCCAGGACGCACAGCGCCTCCACGGCCTGCTCCTCCCCAAACCGCTCCGTGAAGCCCAGACGCAAGTTGTTCCAGCCCACCTCCTTCTTGGCCTGCATCTTCTCCTGCATCTCCTCCTGCAGCTCCTGTCCAAGGTGCTGCTCCTCCTCCTCCTCCTCCTCCTCCTCCTCCTCCCCCTCGTCCTCCTCATCGCCGCAGCACAGCGCCACCTCGTTCTCGTAGCAGAAGGCGCTGGGCGAGTGAGGGGGCAGCAGGCGGTGGTTCACCCGCGGCACGAACGGCGACGGGGAACGCGAGCCGTCGGAGGAGCCGGCTGACGAGGAGGAGGAGGAGGAGGAGGGAGGGGAGGTGCAGGGGTCCCGGCCCCGCATGTGGTAGAGGTCCTTGGCGCTGCAGAGGGGCGTGGCGGGCACCTCGTAGGTCTGGTGGAAGCGGGAGTAGTCCACGTGGTAGCGGTAGCCCTTCTCGAACACTAGGGGCTCGAAGCGGTGGCCCCACAGGATCTCGCGGGCCAGGTAGGAGCTGCGGGCCTGCGTGGTCATGGCCGTGGCCTCCACCATGCCCTCCAGGATCACCACGATCTCAAAGTTGTCCCTCTGCAGCTCGTCGCGGCTCAGGCAGTACAGCGGGCTGTTCTTGTTGATCTCGTGCACCACCACCAGCGGCGACACCAGGAAGAGGCGGTCGAGGCCGTCGTCGTAGCCCACGTCGATGTCCTTCTGCTCCAGCGGCAGGTACTCGCCCTCCTCCGTCACGTGCGGCCGGATGAGCTGCGCCCGCACGTGCGCCTCCACGATGTGGCTCTTGCGCATGTTGCCCATGCGCCACATGAGGCAGAGCTTGCCGTCGCGCAGCGCCACCACGGCGTTGTGCGAGAAGAGCAGCGTCTGCGCGCGCTTCTTGGGCCGCACCATCTTGGCCATAATGGTGCCGATCATGAAGGAGTCGATGATGCAGCCCACGATGGACTGCACCACCACCGTCACCACGGCGACCGGGCACTCCTCCGTCACGCAGCGGAAGCCGTAGCCGATGGTGGTCTGGGTCTCGATGGAGAAGAGGAAAGCCCCGATGAAGCCCTGCACGTGGAGGATGCACGGCCGCCACTCGGGGCCCCCCGGCGTGACCTCGACCGCGGCCCGCCCCTCCCCCGCCGGGGTCAGCCGGAGGTCAAAGTCCCCGTGCGCCAGCGCCACCCCCCAGAACACCAGGCCGAACAGCAGCCAGGAGAGAAGGAAGGTGGTGGTGAAGATGAGGAACATGTAGCGCCAGCGGATGTCCACGCAGGTGGTGAAGATGTCGGCCAGGTAGCGCCGCGGCTTGTCCTCCATGTTGTTGAAGACCACGTTGCACTGGCCGTTCTTCCTCACGAAGCGGCTGCGCAGCCGGCCCTTGTGCAGGCCCCAGCCCATGGCCAGGTCCACGCCCAGGCGCCGCGACGGGGAGGGCCGCCGCCCGTTGTACAGGACCGGCTCGCTGGCCGCTCTCAGGGATATGATCCCTCCTCCTCCCCCAACTCCGTCTCCGTCTCCTGGAGCCTCTTCCAACCCACCTCCGCCCGCTACTACTCCTCCTCCTCCTCCTGCCTCGCTCCTGCCCCGGGCCCCAGCCAGGGTCTGCTGTGCGAGGGGCCCGTGGCCGTTGTGGAGACCCAGGCTGGAGATCTTCAGGGTGTCGTCGTCTGTGGATACGATGCTGTATCTTTAGGGAGATGCAGAACAGAGAGGGGGGTTAAGAGGGACTTAAGGGAAGTAAGGGACATGATGTCAAATGTACATTTGTAATAAAAGAACAGCTCAAGGTATAAAATGTCTCCTAGGTTTACTAAAAGTAAAGCTCTGAGAAGGAAGCTTTGGTGATACGAGCTGCGGCTGAGGGCCTACAGGGTCCTCAGCGACTCACCTGTTGACCCTTACTGCTCCCATGGCCCCAGTGATGACCAGACTGTGTCTCTGGTGGCAGTAGTGGATTCTGGGACGGATCGTTCCGACCATTAAAATCCTGTTGTTGGGATAAGGAGACGATGTGGGATCAGATCTGTCCGGCGGGACATGTCAGCACCTCATCCCGGTCATACATCTCCTGGGGATTAGGAAAAGAAAGTGGTTTTCATTTGTTACACTTTAGATCACCAATTGAATCACAAATATGAATATAATATATATATATATATATATATATATATATATATATATATATATATATATATATATACGTATATATATACATATATAAACTAGCGTGTGTAATAACAGGGTTAGCAGAGATGCATCCGTCCCCTGCCTGACGTAGATCAGACAGACATGTTTAATAACAGCTTATTGATTGGGGTCTTTGCTAGCTGTTAGCCCGAAGGACCTCAGGGCTAACTAGCGCTGGAAAACCAGTCCAGCAGTGACGAGGGTAGAGGTCTGCAAAAGAGATGAATCAGTAGTAATCTACTGATAGAACAATTGATCTGTTATTTGTCCTGGTGACAAGGTCAGCTGGTGACCACTGTCTGTTATTAGCTGTCATAAAGTGAGCGACCAAAAAAGCGCATCATTGCATAACCAACATAGCGACACAAAGGCCATTGGCTGGGGCTTGAATGAGTTTGAAGTTAGCCAACTGACCAGGCCGGCCTCTATTGGCCAAGGTTATGCAATGATTTTCTTGGGATTATTCTATTCTATTCTTTCCCCGCATGACTGAATCTTTCCCCACAACCCTAGCATCCCAACAACCACCGTAGCATCCTAACAACCACTCTAGCATCCTAACAACCACAACCCTAGCCTCCTAACACCCTAGCATCCTAACAACCACCATCCTAGCATCCTTACAACCACCACCCTAGCACCCTTAAACCCTAACATCCTAGCAACCACCACCCTAGCATCCTAGCAACCACCACCCAAGCACCCTGACACCCACCACCCTAGCACCCTGACACCCACCACCTCAGGACACTAGCACCCACCACCCCAGGACACTAGCACCCACCACCCCAGGACACCCACCACCCCAGGACACTAGCACCCACCACCCCAGGACACTAGCACCCACCGCCCTAGCAACATAGAATCATAGCTGCTATATCCTATATGCTCTCTCCCACTCTCCCTCCTATACCGATGACAGCGACTCACTGCTACCGGGCCAGAAATAAGGTGCAATCCTGTGGAAATATAAATACATATCATATTCCTATAATATACAAATAAACAAATAATCAAATAAAATAATTAAATAATACAAATAATCACAACAGTGGGGAGACATCTACATGTCATGAGTGTTCTGTCAATGATGACCATCAAGATCTTTACTCTGGGAATCATAAGTGGGATGAATATAAGGCCTGTGGATGAAACAAGTTCACATGAGTTTTAAGATGTTTTAAGAATTGTCAAAGAAGAATTGTCAAAGAAGGTTGTGCCAGTTAGTTGTGTATGACCACAGATGCTGATTTTCAAGCATCAAGGGCGCTCAAAGAAGGAAGAAAAACAGTGTTTTTTTGAGGGCATATCCAGCAACAAGCCTAGGGATGATATCAATAAGGGATGATATTGTTGGGGCAGTAGGGGCGAACACAGGTGTTTCTCATGATGTTAATACGGGAACTGGCATGTCTACAGACCCATAATTAACTTAGTGAGCTACACCTGCTCTCCTCTACTACTACACATCTACATTATAAAAGTATATAATAGGAACTATTACCTATATTTTGTTGCTTTGTGTCTTAAGGCCTTTTTAAATCTGTGTTCTTGTCTGTACTTGTGTTCTTGTGGACTTGTGAAACGTCGTCAGTCGCAGCCTAGTACAGTTCCGTTCAAAAGTCTGCAGTCAGGCAAGTACACTCAAAATGCCCGGATGTGTGCCATTTTATCTGGGATCCGAGAAGGGACTTTTGACGACCTTTGACTTGATTCCTTGCCAAGTCCGAACAACTGAGTGCGAAGACCCATAGTTTCCTCGAATACGCAAGGAGAAGTGTTCTATTGCCCTCATTGGGAAAAGGAACACTTCCGAATTTTGACCCAAAGATAATTTCAGAGACAAGAAAACTGATCTCTATTAGTATATTATTGCCTTGATTGATTGATTGATTTAGTTCAATGACTTGCATTGACTTGAGTAATGTAAGATGTAATGTAGTTCAATCCTTCTTCCTCTTTAACTGTTCAACTGCAAGTTTCCTTCTTGCCTTAAAATAGCCCGCTGCGCCTCTGAGCATGTATTTTAGATGTAAGAACGGTTCAAGCTGGTGTTCTGGGCAGTGAGCGAGACAGGTCCATATGTCCCTGAGCGATAGCAGCTGTAATTAACACATGATGATGATAGTTATTAGTCGTCTCCATAGGAACAGCTCTCGGCTGGCTGGAGGAACAGCTAGGACCCGCTCTTTAAAGAAGGAGGGTGGTTGGGGAACGTGGTCGGACAGGAAGACAAAGCACATAGAAGCAAAGTGTAAACAAACCACAGTGAGAGGGTTTAATTGTCTGACACAGAGTTAACGTATGTCAGGACACACACGCCACACAGGAAATACAACCACCTATACAGCAACTTATGAGACTGGGTGTGATTAACCAATATGTTATTATTTGGTCATATGAGTGTATTTGCATATATGTGCAGCATATCGCATTATCAAATCGTGTAAAGCATTACCTCATGTCTTAAGGCAAACCAGATGTTACGTGATATTCTCTCTCTCTCTCTCTCTCTCTCTCTCTCTCTCTCTCTCACACACAAAGGCACTGACACGCCCACACCCACACAGGTGGCAGTCCCTCTGCCGTGTTGCCCCATGAGATATTTGCAAAAAGCAGGAAGTTCAGTTAATCTATGCATGACCTCAACTGCCATCTCAGGTGAACTATGACATCAGTAATGTTGAACTCCTGACGCATCTCAGTCCAGATACGTCAGCGGAATCAACATCCTGATCTGATTAATCCCACGGGAAAATACACTTGTAATGTGTGTGTCTCTGAGTCTTCATCTGTGTCTTTGAGGGCTGTGTGTGTGTGTGTGTGTGTGTGTGTGTGTGTGTGTGTGTGTGTGTGTGTGTGTGTGTGTGTTTGGACACGTGTGTTGCACAGAATGAAGGAGGCCCGTTATCAAATACCAGATTACATTCCCTTAATCCCCACCCTCCAACAACAGCACGAAAGGTAGCCGTCTGTCCTTGCACACCCTAATCCCTGACTCTTTAATCTGGGCTCTGAGGGGAATATGAAGGAATAAGACGATGGAAAAAAGGAAATAAGAGAGAGAGAGAGAGAGAGAGAGAGAGAGAGAGAGAGAGAGAGAGAGAGAGAGAGAGAGTAACAAGTACCCATTTTAATGTCCCTTTAGCTTTCTTCTGACATATCTATATTACTATCTCGAAAAAAAACAAGACGGGAAGACACAATACACTATTTTTAAGTATAGACATTTTGCAGAATGGCTGTATTCTCATTTTCACACAGAATGCAGGTTCACAACTTAAGTTAATATCATATTGGCTCAGCCATTTGATAGTTAAAGAAACAAAAAGTAAAATAAAATTTATTTGCACTATTGGCTTTGTTAATGGTGGAGTTGTCTAACATTGAACATCAAAATCACCTCTGCAGGACTATTTGCTCATCTTTCTGAAAACATTAGAACTGTTGTACTATATTTGCATATAATTCATGTATTTTAAACGTTGACGTCACTTGTATGTTGTATGTTGATGTATGTGTCTAGGGCCTCTAGGCTTATACTACTACCTATAGTAGACTGCTCCAATACAATGACGAAAGTTGATTGGGTAAGCAGACGCAGATGCCGTGACATCTGTCAATGACACCGAGGGCACGCGGAGCTGTCCAGTCCTGAAAATCAATGCGCCCAGAGGAATGTTCGACACGAGTGAATATTTCCCATGAAACGAACGATCCGTTTGAAAATCTTTCCATTTTATCCGTCGCGTTTTCACACTCGACTTGTTATAAGCGAGAGGGACATTTTTGACAATATTGATCACTTTGCGTGATTATCGATTATTTGATGTCAGTTTTTTTTTTGTGACACATCGAGCCAACATTTGACAACATTAAGGCATTGGTATGGAATCATGTTTATGATGATAGAAAATGGCCTATTTCACTATGAAACCTCTCAACATATGGATTTGGAAAATGTCATGGATATTTAAGTAGGCTACAATTATAGTTTGAACTAAACAAGTGGATACATTTGAATAGAAAAGGTGTAGTATTTACCTTATGTGACGGTGGCTCCAAATTACTTTAGAGATGACGTTGGTTTCATGCTCTTGGGAACACGAATCCCTTTTCGCTCGTCTTGTAGTTGTTACAAACAAAAGTATACAAGCCACTAAACAAATAGCAACCTTTGTATAAACTTAGATACTTTCATGTTCGGTCCGAGGTCTTTTTTGCGCCATAGTCCAAAACTGCGCCCACGCTCTGCCGCCGCGCGTGAATTACTGTGACGCCCCTGCTCAGCGCGCGCATCCTTCTGGGTCCGTGACGGTGTGTGGGCGAGGGAGAGGGCACGAGGGAGAGAGCGCGAGGGAGGCATCCTTCTGGGTCCGTGACAGTGTGTGGGTGATGGGAGAGGGAGCGAGGGAGACATGCCTGTCACGCCGATGATTACTCTTGTAAAACCCACAGTTGTGTTTCCCACAGTGCAGGTGTGTGGTTTGTGGGTTTTATAATGGGAAAAGTGATAGTTTATTGGCTATATATTTGTAGCTATTTATTTATGTTTTTGACCAACTGAGGTAACCCCCAAAATGATCCGGTATTTGTTTAAGATGACATTGAGAGAGGACGCTTTACAAATCATATGTTGCATTGGGAGTTGTCTCTCTCAAATATGTTTTGCATTTAAATACCTACCTACAGTCCGTCTGTCTGTCTGTCTGTCTGTCCCTCCGTCTGTCTGTCTGTCTGTCTGTCCCTCCGTCTGTCTGTCTGTCAGATCTGGTCATAAATCGACTCTTAACGTTGTAGCAAATAATGTACATGTATTTGTATTATGTATTTATAATACATTGAATTGGGGCATATTCAGGGATAACACTGAATGAATGTACACTGCGTGTGTAAATTCACGATCGTCTTGTGAATGTACAAACTGGAACAAGGCCTACAGTCAGAGAAGCAGACCAGCGCAGTGAGTCCCGGTCACAACAGACAACAAAGGCCCCCGACCGCCTGGCAGAAGAGAGTTTAGGTCACATCGCTCCTACTGTATGCACAACGCACGTCCTCCCAGCTGCACGCGGATGATCCAATCACCCCGACTTCATTTGTTTGTGTCGCTCTCCCCTGCTGACCCGGTGGTACCGCAGATTAGGACCCGCTGTGGATTATGCCGCCCCTTCACCTCCGGAAATAACCCGTGACGCTACACCAAGGTAGAGCGGGACGCCCACATCTTAAACCCACTCCTCTGCCGAGGGCTGGTTGGCCCGGATTCGGCGGCTCTGAAGAGGCAGGCTGTGTTTACAGCCAGCGACCATGAAAACCCTGGCCATCATGCTTTTCTTATTTTAGGACTGGAACACTTACTGGCAATTAGACACAACCTTATAGTTTCCATGGAAACTCTTCTTCTTTTTTTTTTACCCTTCCTGTTTTTTTTTTGCAGTTAATCCTCCCTCAGACACTTTATCACGTGTTTCGTCCCCCCGTTTGTTTATTTATAACCAATGTTGTTTTTGTACTTTACAGGTGGGTGTATCAGACAGAGAGAGAGAGAGAGAGAGAGACTGAGTGGGAGAGGAGTAGAGAGGGGGAGAGATATGGAGAGAGACTGAGAGAGAGGGAGAAAGATATATGGAGAGAGTGACTGAGAGAGAGAGAAAGAGAGAGGGAGAAAGATATATGGAGAAAGTGACTGAGTGAGAGAGGAGTAGAGAGAAGGAGAGAGAGATATGGAGAGAGAGAGAGAAAGTGAGAGAGGGAGAGAGATAAATGGAGAAAGTGACTGAGTGAGAGAGGAGTAGAGAGGGGGAGAGAGAGATATGGAGAGAGAGAGGAAGAGAGATATGGAGAAAGTGACTGAGTGAAAGAGGAGTAGAGAGAAGGAGAGAGATATGGAGAGAAAGAGAGAGAGGGAGAGAGATAAATGGAGAAAGTGACTGAGTGAGAGAGGAGTAGAGAGAGATATGGAGAGAGAGGGAGAGGGATATATGGAGAGAGTGACTGAGTGAGAGAGGAGTAGACAGAGGGAGAGAGAGATGTGGAGAGAGAGAGAAAGAGAGAGAGGGAGAGAGATATATGGAGCGAGAGAGAAAGAGAGAGAGGGAGAGAGATATATGGAGAGAGTGACTGAGTGAGAGAAGAGTAGACAGAGGGAGAGAGAGATGGAGAGAGAGAGAGAGAAAGAGAGGGAGAGTGACTGAGTGAGAGAGGAGTAGACAGAGGGAGAGAGAAATATGGAGAGAAAGAGAGAGAGGGAGAGAGATGGAGAGAGAGACAGAGAGAGAGAGAGAGAGACAGAGTGATCAGTGAGGGAGTGGGGGCGGGGGGGGGGGGTCATCTGGGGCTGCTGAGAAAAATTATCAATTGAACTCCCGTGTTCTCGCAATCTCTTCTCTTGGGCAAAACTTTTGGGTCAAACGCATTCCTGGTTGTGACGGAACCCGGCGAGTGGACGTTCAATCTCAGGATTAGATTCTGTTTCATTCGATTTGGGCCAAATGAGATTGCACCTCATCATCCCTGTTGGAGAGATGCATTATGAAGCAAATGATGAGAAGCCCTGCATTAGAGCAGCTCTATGTTACAGCGTTAAGGGAGAGGAATGTGTCCATAAATAGATGCTCCAATTAGTGAGTCCCACCACGGTCCAGGGAGGGCCAGAGACAGCGAGGTGAAGGAAAGACCATCGCTGCTTCCAGAAGAGCTGTCTGTGGGTGCGGAAGTCGCACAAGTCTAAGTGACAGTTAAGAGTGGTCTTGGAAGCACAAATGGCTCTAGGCAGTGTTGCACTTATGTCTGCGTCTGTCCATTCCACTCTCTCTCTCTCTGGCTCTCTCTTTACCGTGAGTCTCACTCTCACTCTCCTAAAAACTAAACAACACACTCACAGACACATACACATACTCACAAACACGTACACACACAGGCACAAGCACACACACACACACACACACACACACACACACACACGCACGCACAGGCACACACAAATGCACACACACACACACACACACACACATACACACACACACACACACACACACACACACACACACACACACACACACACACACACACACACACACACACACACACACACACACTTATTTTCAATGAAAACCACTTCAAACACCATTGACGTCACATTCATTTTAGCATGTAACCATACAGACAGCAAGGAGCTATTTTCTATGTTCCTGTGTGTTAGGGAGACCCTCGTGGTCTCCTAGCCAATGGAAAGCAGGGCTTCATAAAGCGTATCACTTTCAAAAAGTTTCCAGGTCAGAGAACCTTTAGAGAAACAGGCTATCTGGGTTTATAGGTCCCCCATCTTTATTACCACACTATCTGATGTCACCCAGCACACCAATCACAGGAACTTACATAAAGGGGTGCTGTATACAACTGAAAGGTTGTAAAAGTGAAAACCCCACATCCTTACATTTGCGACACCATATTGATACTGTAGAATTGATCCTTGCCACAGCTGGGGTTTGTGGAAGAGGATGACAACTTTACAAACCCAGGGATTAATAAACAGTAAGACACAAACCACTCAATGAACAGAAGTCCTTGTTCTATCTTGTGTCTCCTGGGGCTTTAGAGACAGCCACTACATAGCATGTAATTAGTAGCCAACTTCAGTGCCTGAGAGAGAGCAAACCAGAAAAATATCTAAATATAACATTTGCTCCTCCAAAGAGCCTCACCTGCTTCTCCTTCTCCAGCTGATTTCTTAGCCCTGCCCCCCTGCCACAGGAACATTTCCCATGTTTTACTCTAAAAATGTGGTCAAATTAACTATTTATACAAGCTTGAGTCTCACTCTCAAAAATAATATTGATCATTATCAACAAGAAGTTCAGTCTCATGTTTCCTGAAGTCTGTTTGCTCGATTGCATTTCCATGGATACCGGACATCCACCTCTCACCTCATGGTAACTGTTGCCACAGCAACTGAATAAAGCTATTCTTGTGGTTTGCACTGCATAGGCATAATGATAACTGACACTGTTCTTGATTGCATATGCAATGTTATCTAACATCACTGTTTCATAACTTAAAAATAGACAAGGGTAAAGAAAAAACTTCTCAACTGTCATTAATCACCAAATTATTAATCATTAAAGTTTGCCTCAAAAGTAAAGAAACTCATCTTGGTTATGTTTTTTTTCAATGAGCTGAACAGTGAAGGACCACTGAAAATATAAATGGTGTGTGCATGTGTGTGTGCGTGTGCGTGTGCGTGTGCGTGTGTGTGTGTGTGTGTGTGTGTGTGTGTGTGTATCGGTTATCTAAACGTGCATAATGAAGCATAATTGAATACAAATCCTGCTTATTGTATATGTTTTGCTTTTTGGGCAAGACATTTCTGTTTAAAGCTGACAATAACATGCATCCAATCCTGGCGGGTGAGTGGGTGACAAATCATTGTCACAACTCTGTCACAACGTTTGAAACTAGCTTTGAACCTCAAGAAAACTGTCAGAGAAACAGTTCAACAACTGTTCTCTGACTCTTCTGTTTATCCACCTCTCGAATACTATGACATTATTTACAAAAATGTCATATCTGTCATTTATTGAAAATATATATGGACCATGTGGGCTTTATAAACAACATATTTACTCAATTTATTCTGCAGGTTGCATTGTTACAGTTGTATTGAATCTCTAAATCTATTGAATGCTTTAATATTCAGTTGTCCAACAGGTTTTTTGTGGAATATATTGTGCAACATATTATGGGATGCACTCATTGCTCACTAATATAATTACACAAACAAACTTCTTGGGGTCAAACTACTACAGCATGAATGGCAGCAGTTGATTCTGTATAATTAATGAATGAATGCCCAAGACAGTCTTTAGGGAATACATTGTAATCTAATATGCCAAACTATGCATACACACACACACACACACACACACACACACACACACACACACACACACACACACACACACACACACACACACACACACACACACACGCACCCCCTCTGGAAAACCAATAGCCTACATAGGTTTTAATTATACAAATCTATACCTATCTATAGAACATCACGAGAAAACTATTCTTGTTCCTAGTGTTTAAGTAGTTGTGTTGCAATTGCATAATCATTAGATTATTCAACTTTCCAAACTAAACAAAGAAATTCCCAAAAGCAACAAACCATAAGCTAATCTATATTTAACAATCATTGTTTCCAAAGGTGAAAGGTTGAAAGGAGGGTCTGGGGTGAGGGTAAGCAAGGAGAAGCTTGACGTGTTCTAGTGAAGAACCAGAAACATGAAATAATGATGAGCCCGGCTAGGAACAAGGTTGAGTTACAATGAGCAACCTCCACTACGTGTCTGCTAAAGCACACGAGAGGAGAGCAACGAGGAAGACACAAGGTACAGAGTCACTGCAAAGTCCTGACGGTGGAGTTAGTGGAGAGAGAGCGAGAGAGAGAGAGAGAGAGAGAGAGAGAGAGAGAGAGAGACAGACAGAAAGAGAGACATAGAGATAGAGAGGCAGAGAGATAGAGAGAGAGAGAGAAAGAGAGAGAGAGAGAGAGAGAGAGAGAGAGAGAGAGAGAGAGAGAGAGACAGACAGACAGACAGACAGACAGAAAGAGTGACATAGAGAACCGCAAAAGTAAGTCTTTCAACATATTATAGTTTGTAATTCTGAAATTGATTGATAGCTTGTGATGTTTGGCAATATCTATGTATCACACCTGTTATGTAACTGTGTGGGCTGTGTAGACTTTGATGGCTAAGTGTTGCACAACTGATAATACTTTAATAATTGAATGCTTTGGTGTCATGGGATGCAATGACATGGTTGACATAATTGCTTTTCTTCATACTTAAAAATGGAAAAATTGAAGTGGCAACTCGCCATTAAAGGATGACTGGTGCAACTTTAAAAATCAGCTACAGTTTAATCAATGGCGTTGACTGTAGGTGGACTGAACTCATTGTCTTGTCAATACTGTAACAACATGGTCAGTTCAAAAGAGTTGAGTAGTGTGACATGGTTATTATGTGTCCTTATGTGTGGCATACATCAGGAAGAAGAGGACGAAGATGATGATCACGTTGCGTCCGTGGTAACCGCGACTTCCCCGTGATGACGTCACTAGGGGTGTTTGACCCGCAGTCCCCCCGAGTGGGAACTCAATATCTGTGACACCGACACTCAATCCAGGTGAAGCGTATCCTCTGATCTGCATTTCTGAAACCCGTTTTACCCAGAATAGACTCCCAGGGCTCTCTGGCGGACTGTCCTCTTGTGTTACCACATTTGGTGTTTTAACCTCTGGTGATAAGTGTTTAGATACTGCCAGGGTCATTTTGACCTTTTGACCTAATTTGTAACTTGTTATCCATTTCAAAACGTTCATGAGTCACCAATGGCAACTTCAGGCAATTCCATAAAACTCCCAAAAAAGGGAAAAAATGCCTTTTCTGAAACATCAGAAAGCTGTGGTGTTGCTGATGCGTGCGGTGGTACCATCTCCATCCACCCAGACCCAGCTGACCGGACAGGGAGGATTTCCTCCCTCATCCAAGAGCTCCAACGCTTGGCTCTGCCAGAGATGAGCGGACTTGACCCGTCCCTGACCAGAACCAGCGCCAGCTCACCAGTACCAAGCCCAGGATGGACGAGAGGCTGGAGGGGAGGAGGAGCAGGGACAGGTCACGCCGGCCATCAGGTCAGACCTGAACCTACACAGTGCAAGCAACGCGATGTCCACCGTTGAACTTGTGGAGCAGGGGATTAGTGGCCTTACTTAATGCCCAAAAAGGAATTAATTAGCAAAGATACCACAGAAATATGTGTAACTTAATCAGCTGACTACCAACATCCAATCAAATCTAAACTACATTATGGACTGCCTTTATAATCTGATATTACCCAGTTTGGTTTTGATACTAAGTGCTTTTTGCAAACTCCCTCCGCAAACCCAAACATCAACAATTATGTGTCAACATCTTCTTCTACTTCTACTACTATGGCTTTTTCTTTTTATCATATCTGTAATATTATCCCTACACATAATCCCACAGTGTATGCCCTGAGGGAAAAAGGGGGGGGAATTTAGATTATCATATCATCATATCAAGGTCCAGAGCTGTTAGTGGATAGAGAGATGATCGCTTTTCAATTATTTCCTAAACAAAGTGCCATATCCTATATTTCTAACCTCTAACAAACACTTTTTGGGGCACATGCATAAATGTTCCCAAATCTATTTCGCAAACAGCTCTGGGGTCCAGAGGAGACCAGGGGCCAGAGAGAACCTACGTCTCTCGAGACCGCAGGGGGTTCAGCGAGCAGCGCTCCAGCGACGACTCCAACAAGCGTCCGTACCGCCACTACGAGAGAGGGCGGCCCCTGCCCAGCCACCACAGCCCCGAGCCCAAAGCCTGCGTCCCGTTCCGGACGGTGAACCTGGGCATCCCCTCGCAGAGGAGGAGCACCGACACCTTCATCCAGGAGACCTGGAGGAGCGAGTCCCCGCAGAGATACACCTACCACTCCAACTTCCGGGGCAGGGGCGAGTCGCTGGAGAACTCCCCGTCCCGCCACTACTCCAAGAGCCCGGAGCGCTGCCGGCCCGCCGGGTCGCCGCCCCCCCCCGGCTCCCACGGACCAGGGTCCCAGTCCAGGGGTCAAATCCAGTCCAACGTGCCATCTCACGACCCGTCCCGCCAGCCGTCCCACGCTCCCTCCGGGCACGTGTCCAGACGGTCCAGTCCGTCCCACGGCCCCTCCGGGCACGAGTCGAGGCGGTCCAGTCCGTCCCGTGGGAGGGAGTCCGTCATCTCCAGGAGCGTCTCCACCTCCAGGGCGAGCCCGGCCCGGCCGCGCGGTGACCCCGTCTACTTGGCGAACGGCGGCTCGGCTCGGCGGGGCCGCAGCAGAGAGTCCAGGCGTCCGTCTCAGAGCTCCTCCGGGCACGGCCTGGACTCGGAGAGGCTCTACAGGAACCTGGAGACGCTCTCCCGCCACGGCTCCCTGGCCGGTCCGCCGGCGTCGTATGAGAGGTCTTCCAGGGGCAGGACGGCGGTCAACAGTTCGTCCGACACGCTCGCCGGGAACAGCCGCGAGGTCTCGCCGCTGAGGAGCGGTCGAGGGACGCACAGCCACACGTCGCGCACCGAGCTCCACTCCAGGGAGAGCCGGCCCGACTGCCCCAGTAGAACCAGGGACAGGGAGAGGTCGGGCCGGTCCGAGGCCAGTCCTCCGGGGGGCTCCTGGCGCGGCTCGGCTCACTCTGTGCGCAGCGCCGCCTTCTCGCGAGGCTCCTCTCCGCCCAGACGAGACGCCGAGCCCCATCTCCTCGCCCGTCCCCCGAAGTCACCCACCGCCACCATGGAAACCGACAGGGGGAACGAGAGCGGCGTTAAAGACGGCGACAGGAGCAGGAGCAAGGTGAGAAGGGGCCTGGATGCCCTGCTGACCGCTGACCCCAAACCGACCGCGGAGGAGCTTGAGGAGGTAAGGTCACGTTTGGTTTCCTTCGTCACGAGCATGTCCAAGGTCCATGTCTAAAAAGATCTACGAAGACTATTTGTAGTTCTGAATGTGTCTCCAAGGCGTTGATGACCATAGACGACTACATCGTCCTGGCGGACATCCCGAGGATCAGCCTGGAGCCAGAGGAGGACCTCCCGGCCTCCAGGAGGAGGACCCAGAGCCCCAGCCCCCGCAGGGACCACCGGACCAGGACTCCCGGGTGGGCCACAGCAGGGTACTCTGCAGAGAGATGTTGACACACTTTCCTCATAGTTCGCTCGTGTTTATATAGGAAGATGCGAATAAATATACAAGCTACTTTATCATATGATACAGTAATACCACTGTAAATAAACATTACCTTACTGGCGAAACTGCTGCCAGAACTTTACTGTACTTTTACAGTGAAAAGTTGTACAGTGTAGGACTAGGAGGTGGTAGATACGGCGACATTATTTCTTGATTATAAGGCTTATTCTGCGTTTTCATGCTGTCAACACTTCTTGTGCCTCAGTTATCAACCGGAGATGAACGCGTACAGCGCCCGGGCTGAGGCCGACGAGAGAGGCCGCGGGAGGGAGAGGGGCAGAGACCGACGGGAGAAGCACCGGGACCAGGACGACGGAGGTCTGTCCCGACAGCCGTCCGCCACGTCGCTGTACTCACAGGTACCACAGAGGACTGGCATGGTCCCGGCGTCCGTATCCAGCGGACCTTTGGGTTCAAAAACACCAACAGCGGCAAAGGACCCTCAGTGACGCGTGTCTGTGACTCCGTTTCAGGGTTCATCAGAGCATCACACAGGGAAGCGTAGGTCTGCAAAGGAGAGCGTACTTTCTGAACCCGCTCCGATGCAGGTGCGAGTCATCCTTTGAGTCTCTTTTTAACGATGGCTGTTGCTGTAACATGTTTTAACAATCATATTCAGAATAACCATCAGAATGATTATACTTTGTCGCTATAATAATTATTATCCAATGATTCACAACCAGAGCCATACAGAAACAGCCATTACCAGCATATGTGTCCCCATAAGACTGTAGTAACTGTTTTGACTTTCTTTCCTAACTGGGACATCATGCATTCATGGTAAGTGCTGCCTCTCTGTGAGGTGTTGACATATTTAAACCATGCTTAAACCCTTCTCTTTGGCTTGATAACCACTTTTCTCAGAATTCGTCAGGTTGTGTTGAGAATGAGTTTAAATGTGAATTGTCAACAACAATGAATCTCGTCCCTGCATCATGGTTATTATAGTTGTAGTTGCTGTTATGCAAGACATACTCACAGCACTAAGAAGCAGTCAGACTTCTTCTGACCACGACGATGTTTCATCCTGTTCTAAACCCGGGTCTCATTACAGCTGGGTCTCGCTCCCTTCCAGGGATGGATGTCCAAGCTGGAGACAGATGGAAAGGTAGGGACGTATCTTTCACCCCTCTGACACTCTGACACACCATGGAGAGCACTAAAAAAGAGATCCATATTTTGGTGCATTCTGCATCTTCACTCATTTATACTTTACCTGTCATTACTGTCGTCTGAAAAAGGGGGTCTATGGAATAAATGTCATGTCTTCCTCAGTGGAGGAAGCACTGGTTCGTGTTGGATGATGTGGCGCTGAAATACTACAGAGACCTGGAGGCTGAAGAGGTGAGTCCATCAGTGCTCCATCAAGGGGGCTTGGCCTTGGCAACAGGTTTATTATAATAAAGTATAATAGAGTAACACAATTCAGTATGGTACACATTTTTTGACCATATATCTATAAATAACAGCTGCATCTTATAAACGCCTTTTGAATAGCATTTCAATGACAAAAACACAGAATAGTACTAAATAATATATATATATTACTAAAACGTATTTTTAGAATACATTTAATAGTGATTACCCAACACTTTAGGTAATTGGCTAATATAAATTAAGGAATGTAAATGGTTTGCTATGAAACTCATTTGGAGGTACTTATCACAGATGCTGTTTGCCTTGTGTCTCTGTGGTTCACTCTGCTGTGTTGCAGTCAGACGACCCAGAGGGAGAGATTGAGCTCATGACCTGCGTAAATGTGTCAGACTGTGAAGTGGAGAAAAATCACGGCTTTCAAATTCAGGTACGTAACCGATGTGTAATGTTTAGTCATTCTATGTTCTACACACACGCACAGACAAAACACATATAGCCACACCCACACGCACAAACATACCTACACCCACCCCACCCCACCCCATGCACACACACACACACACACACACACACACACACACACACACACACACACACACACACACACACACACACACACAAAGACAGACAGCAATGCCTCTTCCACACAAACAAAAACGAATTGAATGCTTCAGATTTTTTTTTTCTGCTTTCCTCTTGTTTGCCATTTGCTTATGTCTGTCTTTATCTCCTCCATCTCCGCCAGACAAAGAGGGCAGTGTTCACTCTGTCCGCTACAACCTCCAGAATACGGAGGAACTGGGTCAAACTGCTAAAGCAGGCCATCCAGAACCACGCGCAGTAAGTCGGCCGTTATGTTGGACAATAGTGTGCAAGTGCAAGTATGGTGGGCTCTTGAACACTAACATATACCAAGAGGGTAGAAAATACTGATGCAATTGGGAGTCGTGTTTCTCTACGTTACCAGTCTTGCAAAAGCATTGCAAAAAAGTACTGCATATCTGCTCATAATAGCAGGTATACCAGCATAAAGTAAAAAGGCTGCTGTTGCAGAACTTTATGCCCACATAAGATGTTACTTTTTAAATCTTTATTTAAAATATTCGTAAATAATATTTACCAGCTAATATAAACACAGTGGTATTTGTTTTATGCGCTCTTGGAATACCTTGAGCATGCTAGAGGACTTGTCTTCAACAGCCCATTTTCTGAATTCCTGAGCATGGTCCGAAAGGTCAGACGGCCTTATTGTTGTGTGGATCAACTATTGTCTTACTTCTGACGTGCAATATGATCCTCACGTCTCCCCCTGGTTCAAAACTAAGCCAATCAGATACCGGCAGTGAGAAAGAGGACCCCCTGTCCCAGCGGCCGTCGTCATGCCAACCGCCCGCTCTGCGCACCTGCAAAGAGTCCAGTTATGAACGTTCTCCAGCCACTACCGGCGTTAACGGCACCGCCGCCGGCCTCCACAGAGCCGCTCGCCACCCGACCCATTGTGTAGACCCAGATCTGGAGGCCACGCCCCCGGACCCGTCTCCGGCCAGTCAGAGAGAGGCAGGGGAGGGCTGGGACAGGGAGCAGGCTAAGAGATTGGAGGAGAGGAACAAGTGGTTTGAGGAGGGCATCACCTTTATGGAGATGAACAGCAGGTGGGACTCCATGGAGCTGAAGAAGGGGAGCGTGCCGGTGCCGGCTTCTGACACTATGGACTCTGAACTCAACAGGAAGTGGGATGAATTCGAGAGAGAGTCGTTCAGGGACATGACTCCTCAGTCTCTCATGGGAGCCCCGACGCATCAGTCAGGCCCCAGAGAGGATTGCCCGCCGCCCCCTCACTCGGAGACCTACCCGTCAAGCCGTGAAGATACCTACCGGCCACCGCTTGGTTCCCAACCCGATGATGACCTGAGCACCAAGGAGTCTTCGCCGGCCATGAATGGCGGCCAAACGGCCCAATCACGAGCGGCAGAGGCCCTTCAAAAAGAGGTAGGACTTTCGACCAATGTGTTAAAACTGTAAAGACGCCTTGCAGGACTATAAGGAATATGTGAAATGTGAAATAATAGATGTAGAAACATTTGATTCCTGGTTCAAATCACCCAAATCCCCAGGCTATTTGTAATGAGTGGGATACAGCAACGGATCACGTAAAACTGATTTCCTTCCCTCCAGGCCCTCTCGCTCAGACAACAAGTTGAGGGCATCAAGAGACAGAGGGCGTCCATGGGTGTGGAGGTGGACAGTCCGTGTGGCCCCGGGGCCCCCTGCCAGGCCAGGATACAGGCCCTTGTGGCTGCACACAGGACGGCCCTTCAGGAACTGCAGGAAAAACACGGACGGGAGACCCGGGATCTGGAGGCCCAGAGGGACAGACTGCTGCAGGAGGGGGGCCACGGGTCGGCCAGAGGTGAGGACAAGCTGGGGGGCCTGTGGTGTGAAGCATGGAGAAGCAGAGCAGCAGATTGCGCTCGGGAAGACGGACCGGTGGATCAGCACATTCCTCTAAGATCCTCAAGTCCTGCTCCGTCTTTTGCTTCCAACTCTAGAACTAGAAATACTCATAAGTTAATCAGAGTGAAATCACTGGGTTGGAATAATTTTTCAGATAATAATACGTATCATTCATTTGTCTTGGTTTTTTTAGCAGCTGTCACCAATACAACTACCAATACAAATACTTTTATCTTTATAACTGGAAAATAATGATGAGAGAATTATAAATATTATATATGAGTACAATAATGGCAAGAAAAATGTATGTTTTAATGAAAATAAAACCAAAATCCATGAAGGATTGAAGACCAAAGCTTAGGTTGCACACAGAGCAGCGTGCTCGTACAGTCGTAGACAACACACTTACTCACTGCGACAGCAGAGAATGTGTTCTAGTGGGTCCACTTCGCTATTCCTTTGTCACGATGATGGTTTAGCTCGGGGACTGTCTCCTCAGCAAAGTTCAGTCTGCAAATTGGTTCGCATAACTCACAGTGCTCCACATGCGGACACAGCGATGCTATTAATACCCCCCGCCATCTTGTTTGTTCACTGTAGCGATGGAGGCCCTGAAAAGAGCCCACGAGGAGGAGATGGAGAGCGCGGTAGAGAAGGCCAGGCACTCAGCCACACAAGGAGGTGCATCAGTCACTAGAGGACAGGTGTAAGTCAACGATACACACAACCCTAACCCTAACCCTAACCCTGTATTCTGTCATCAAGGGATCTGGTGTGTCCCACAAGGCTGAATACTGTATATGTATCTGTTTGTAAGCATGTGTGTGTCTGTGTGTGTGCGTGTGTGTGTGTCTGCGTATGTGCGTGAATGCGTGCATGCTTGTGTACGTGCGTGCATGATGCGTGGGCGGGTGCATCGGTGTTGGCAGGCCTCAGGCTGAGACGCTACGCTCAGAGATGGACGTGCCGTCTGCGCGTTACTCTGAAAGGTGCTCTGAGCTGAGCCTCACCGAGCACCACACCAAGGACAGAGAGACAGAGCTCTGCTGCAGAGAGAGAGAGATGGAGAACCTCCGCAGGGAGAACCAGGTAGGATGGAGAGACACACAGAGAGAGAGAGAGAGAGAGAGAGAGAGAGAGAGAGAGAGAGAGAGAGAGAGAGAGAGATGGGGAGAGATGGGGAGAGAGAGAGAGAGAGAGAGAGAGAGAGAGAGAGAGAGAGAGAGAGAGAGAGAATACAACAATGTATATCATATGATATAATAATGTAATCGTTAGTGCAGTTCATCTAAATAAGGGCAAAATTGCAACTGCAATCTTAATCCAACTTATTCCTCTTCATTTTCAGGAACTTAAGACCAAGCTTGCCGAGGAGATCAGCCGCATGCGTTGTTTCATCACAGGTCAAAGTTCAGGGGTCATATCCCCTGGTCACACAGATCACGGTTCATCCAATGTAGAGGTAATGGTAACAATTGATGCATTGCCACAGTACACTGTTTCCTTGCTCTTCCAAGGGACGATTTAGAGTTTGGCACTGGTGCAATGTTTAAATATGCATCCCTCTCTCTGTGTAAAAAATGTTTAGAAAGATCATGAGATAATTGTCTTGTCATCCTATAGCATTAATGCAATGTTGCTAATAGAAAACGCAGCAATGTTACGTCTGTAGTTTGGTTCATTTGAGTTAAGTTAAATACTGCCATCTACTGCTGGCAGCTGGCGTTAACTTATTATTATGACCAGCTGGAGACTCACATACACTGGGGTTTGATTTAAATTTTCCATATTGATACAGCGGCATTAATTTGTGTTATTTAGATTATGTTAAGAAAGAAGACAAGTGAAGTGGAATATCTCCAGAAGCAAGTGAGATGTCTACAGAACGAAGTGCAGTCCCTCACCAAGGTATCGTAAATAAAATACAGGATAATGTTAAAACTAGTTTCCACAAGGACCACTTTGCCCAGTTTTTTTTAACAGGTATCAGACATTGTCTGATACCCCCTTGATCAAGAGCACTCCATTACATACTGAGAATCAGAATAAGTCGGTATATATATATGTATTTACATTGTTGTATATATATTTGTTGTTTACCTTTTTGAAAAGTATTGCAAAAAGACTAAAGACTAAAAAAGACCATCAATCATATATATAATCACTAAACATTATATTACAAAATAAATATATGTATACATTTTATATTTTGGTCCCTGTTCATCTCCCAGTGGGCCTCCGGCTCCTACAGGGACCACTTTACTAACATCTGGTACTAGTTATCTAATAAATCGAAGTTGAATCTCGACGTTAGAATGCCTGAAACCCTTTTTGGAGTTTCAAGGTTTGGAACACAAACCAGTGAATGAGGCAGCGCTCAAACGGATCCCAACGGATGACTGCACAAACATTTGCATGTCCTTAAAGGGCGCTCTCCCTCAGGAAGCAAGAACCCATTCTAAGAGACCGAGAAAACAGTGTTTACAAAACTCTCCTTTATTTATCTTCATAGTATGGCCAGCACTCTTATCATGCATAGTACGAGTTTAGTTGCTGTTATAATATATATAAAAAACTATTAGTAACACACCAAGAGGAGATGTGTGCTACAAGGTGAGCACACAAGGTCTCAACAGCAATAAGCTGGACCTCTCTTTTTCTGTCTCTCTCTCTTAAGCAGCCCTTGTGGCTGTGTAAACTGGGCCACCGTGTGGTCTATCATAATGAAAACGAATTTGGTTTGTGTCTACCAAGAGAGGGGAATTTTTTAATTTGCATAGTCAAATCATCTACATTAACATATGAAGCCATTAGAGGTCAGGGCGTTTATCCCTGCTCTTCTGTGACTGCATGCGATGCTCTGACCCCAACTGCAGGAGAAAGATGGAGCCTAATGGACCACGACATGGAGGGCAACGCTGAGCTGAGTAAGATGAAGAGCCACAGCCATTAAGAGATGGGCCCCATCAAAGGACACCCGAGACTGGCCAATACTACGCTCCAGGAGGGGGCCAAGAGGCCGCTGATTGGTGGGAACAACCAGTCCCTGACCCTTTAAGAGTGACATCAATACTATGCAGAATACCAAGATAAGGAAGTGTGATGTAGTGTTACTATGGGCTGACATGGACCTATCAGAATCATGTGTACCATTACATTTGGAAAATCATTTTGTTACGGTAGTTTCTGTGAAGATGTAAAAAACAAAAAGGAATACCAAAAGATGAATACTCTTCCTTCATGTACTTTTAAATGTTTATTGCGTTGCAAGACACACCGACATGCAGACAGGAGTGAGGACTTACAGACAGATCGCCTTTGTAGCCTCACATGATTATGATATGACACCACTTCAAACGATATTCATGTAAACGAGCTGAAAGAGAGGCAGACGGAGCTCGGCGATAGGGGATGCATCGTGACGCCATCGTGCTTGTCGACTCCAGCGAAATCTACTGTTCCCTCTTTATTGCAACTGCCACCCTTTCCCACCACCGTTCCGAAGCACCCTGTGGAACACAAGTCATAATAACCAAGGTTAATATCTGGACGGTCGTAATGCGCAATGTGTTTTACATTGAAATGAGGTGTTAGACGTTACATTTTAAGAGGCTTAGTGTTCAGTCATCGTCATCATCGTCCTCCGGGACGAAGATGTCATGCTCCTCCAAAAGAGCTGCAAAGTTCTTGCTGATCAGAGTTCCGACGTAGAGGAAGGGCACCACCACGATGGTCATCCGGATGAGACCAAAGGATGTCTGGACAAAACGGCGGGGTAGGGGGGAGAGAAAGGTACACATTGGGAATCTTGGAAGACAATGTGTGCACCAGGGTCCAGAAGGAACACGGCTGGGAGATGGGACTGTTTGGCTGGTGATGTTTACCTTGGGCCCTTGGCGGGCGATGTAACACGTTTTTATACACACTAGAATTACATGCATAGTGAAGCTTTCAAATGCAAAATAAAAACATATTTGGCCTTTACGCACTGTATGACTGTAAACTTGCAACGGATATTGATTGGGGATAGGGATCATTTAACTGAAAGGCCCTGCTCCACAATGAAGGCATACAATTCATAAAAAGACCAAGTTGGTGTCATCCATTATAATAAATGCCAGTCAGCTCTGCAAAGTCCTCATGTATGAACATTTATGTAAGTATAGAACGTTTGTTAGGGAATAAAATATCTGAAATACTAAACGTTGATCACACAACGATAATTAAGTCAATGACAATAAGGGCCCCACATTAGCGGGCTGTCAAATGTCCACGGTAGTAATCAGACTTTGCTTCCATTTCCGGGGCTCCCTCTGGCCGATGTTGACGGCTTTTCTGGATCCTTCTTGTCCACGACATCCACATACATGATTGTTATTGGTACACGCTTTGTTAGGCGTAATACTGACAGCACTTTAGGACAGACTGAAACTACTGCTACTGCCCAGAGGCGTATTGAGGTAAAACCCCCATCAATGAATTTGCTCAGCCGAACGTTCGGGACGTCTTTGCTAAAGGTGGTGTCAACACACTCCCTGAGTCACGCCTACACCGTAAGAACCACCTATATTCAGAGTTACAGCCCGATGGCTTCCTTAAATACCTACTTTATTCGGTTTCGGTAGGATGGCACCAGACGCGGTCGTAACGGTTCGACACGGAACCGCCTTGGATAGGTTTGATGTTTGGGAGCATTTCTCACGGCCGAGTAATCCAATATGTTTTTTGGCAAGTTGCCGTGAGAAACGCAGTACCGCTGTCGCCATTTTCCCCGAGTGTATAGGGGGGCGGGACGACGGACCTGAAGATACATTTGGGGGGGTTGCTTTCAGGGCGGCGCTTGACCTTGACACTTTTTTATTAAATGGATTATGTAGGCACCAAAGATGATGTCAATATCATAATTAAATATTGTCATTCTCGGGTGGTTCATTTATGCATTATAAGATTGTATGCATAATTCATAACGCCAAAGTCGATGAAGTCAATGACGTCGGCTGCCAATCACCCAAGCCACCACAGCGCGCGAGAGAACTGCAGCACTTCCTCAAGGCGGAGAGCGCGTGACGCGGCGGCTGCGCGCACCGAGAGATAGGAAGTCGAGAAGAGAGAGGACATTGGACAAACTTTACTTCTAGCTGAATGGCTAGAAATGCAATTCAATACTATGATAATCCTGTTACAGACAACTGACGATTTGTCATTAATTGAATAAAAACGTCTAGCAGCTGGCTTACAAAACACTATTCCGTATTTTGCCACCGCTTTCTTATTTCGACCCGCTCCAGTTCAGACGAAGAGGAAGGCAGCAATCCAGTGGTTTCGAAATTGCGTTGCCTAAACCTGGCTCGTCCAACGTGGTTCCCTTCACGTTGTTTAGCCGTAGACAACTTTTTGTTGTACTGGAATAAACAGTAAATGATTACTGTACATAGCAAGCGTGTTTGAAAAATAACTTGGGGAGTCCTGTGTGAAAAAGTTGTCCGTGGTGGTCCACGAGCCACCGTCGAGGCCTAGGTGAAGGCTGCGTGTGTGAGGACCGTCGGCGTGGAGCGGCTTACCATCAACACCGATTAAACATGTCGGCCCAGGCACAAATGCGAGCGATGTTGGACCAGCTCATGGGGACGGGGAGAGACGGTGAGTTTGATTGACGATGCGCTGGTTACGTGAGGCTAGGTGGAGCTAGCGGCGGGATATGCCTGTTAGCTTCCATGCTAACGTCAGCCAGATGCTGCAATTGAGTCATGCTTTGCATTTGTAGCGTTAGCTTCCCTGTTTGCACGATAGCCTGGCTGTGGGGCTACCTGTTGGGTTCGGGTAGACCTCAAGTTAACGTGTCAACGAGATGTTTAACTCGTATTATGGCTTCTGTTGTTCTGTGGTATTGATGAGCCTTTTAGTTAGATATTAATATTGATTGGTGTGTTGATCGGGTCTCTCGGCACCAGTTTACATTTTTGATACTCCTTTTTGATACTAATCCTAACAAATTCTTGTGTTAAACGAGTTTCATTTCAAATTCAGTATCTGTCAATAGTATATTTTGAGAACAAGCTCAGAGGCGCCAATGTTCAATAATATTAGGGGTCTTTCATTTTGATCTTATTGTGTTTTATAGGAGACTCCATGCGGCAGAGAATCAAATTTTCAGATGAGAGGGTCTGCAAGAGTCACCTTCTGGATTCATGTCCCCACGACATTCTGTCAGGCACTGTGAGTACTTGGGCCAAAGTGTTTCACTATTTAAAGATGTATATTCTGTATAGCACTCTTTCAATATGTTACTGAGATTTGTGTAAAAATAAATGGCAGTTAAACCTATAGTATCCAGATAAAACTAGATGTTTCCTTTGTAATTGGATGTCTAACTCTTATTTTAACAGTTGTAATGGCTTGCATTGTTATTCATTTTGTGTCCATATCTTTATTTCGGGGTTATACATTGCCACTCGAATGTTGTTATTAATGTTTAATTGTTTCCCGTGTCTTGCAAGACTTATATTTTTTTCAAATTGGTGGGCCTTATAAACATTCTCCGCTCTGTTGGCTTTTGTGGGGAATGATAACATGATCAGCTTGTAATAGTCCTGCATTGATGTGATTTTGTCCTCAGCGGATGGACCTGGGCGAGTGTGTGAAAGTCCATGACCTGGCCCTTCGTGCTGACTTTGAGATTGCGTCCAAGCAGCAGGAGTACTTCTTTGAGCTGGATGTAAGTTTTGCTGCCATCGTCCAAACACGTAGCCAATGTTTAGAGAGTACAATTTGCTGTACCAGAGTACGGCATATGTAAAGTATGTATCTGAATATGGCAGTGTTGCTGGGCAAAATGTATACATTTCTGAGAACGATGACATATAATTGTCTGGTGAGATTTAATGCGTTTTAAGTGTGGGAGCATAAGCATTTTTATAACATTGGTGTATGCTTCTGGCATTGTGTGATAGAGCAAACGCTTTTCCACCCCTATTGTATGCTAACCACTCTGAACCACATGTCAACAACACAACTACAATAACACTGTCAGTAACATTATACAGGAAGCTACCTTTTATAAGCTATTGCTACATAGCTAACATTAGCATGGACAGCGGTTTGCCTAAATGGAAGAAACGCAACAAGTTCAGCTTCAAACTTAATTCCGTAACTCGGCAAGAACTGTCTCCGAGCGTGGAAAGCAACGCAAATGTTGACTCTTGGTTTGCTTCTATTTCTATCATTCTTTCTTTACCGTGACCGACAGGAGGCGTGAAGGAATAGAAAGAAAACGATAGACATTACGTGAGATTACAATGGATTACATTTTCTGATGCCTAATGCACACTTTGATAACCCTTAACACAAATATAAGTAAATTATGTATTTCTTTAACACACTTGCACTGTTCATCATTCAATTTGTCTAGGTTATTGTGGTCAAACTCAGGATGTTATTTAATAACTAGTGCAGTGCCCATTCAAAAATGTGACTCTTTTTGTGTTTGTTTTATTGTCACTTTCAGTCAAAACAATACACAGACAGGGATGCTTAAAAGCAAAGCCATTCAATAAACATTTTTAATATGTAAATGTATTATGGAAATATTCAAGTCATTCTTTCAATTGTGAGAATGGAACGGCAGCCAACCTATTTTCAACGTGGTTGCTCCCACAACACACACCCTCTCACCACCAACCTGCCCTCTCCAGGCCGCTGAGCATCTCCAGTCCTTCATCGCCGACTGCGACCGCAGGACAGAGCTGGCCAAGAAGAGGCTGGCCGAGACACAGGACGAAATCAGCGCAGAAGTGGCTGCCAAGGTGATCCTCCCATCCACAGGTCACAGCCTCCGGGTCTCAGTTGAAACCCCCCGGCGTGGGATTCAGTACTCAGGGGGGTGGGGGGGGGGTGGTTTAGTAGCCGGGGTCCCCGTTGAACGATGACCCAGGTGCAAGATTCTGGAGGGCTGGTGTGTTGGACGCACTTCACCCTCATGGTAGCGGTGACTGGGAAGGTGACTTCGGGTTAATCACTCACCGATGCCAATTTTGGTTTTCGTCACACATGAAATGTGAGACTGACTGTTCCTGCTGAGAGCAGGCAAGATCACACACACGCTCACTGGAGGAATTAGGTTAAAAGACAATGCGCTTGGTTTAGAGTTACCTTGGTGAAGCTAGGAGTGGGTGAGCTCGGAGTGGTACAAGCTGAAATGTTTAAAGGAGAACTTTTGGGATTCTTCATCCAGAACCCTATTTTCCAATCATTTCCGGTCTACAGGACTAATGCAGAAAACAATAGGATTTCACAAAGCGTAGCTTAGTGTTATCTAAAATATATATATATATATATATAATAACAATGATGGAGGAAGCGGGTTGGGATTGTTTTGGGAATAGGGACATTTCCTGCAACAAAGAGATTACAGAGCGAGACTTAGAAACGATAAACAGACTGGGAAAATCCAGCAGACTTATTCTTTCAGTCACCCATCAAATCTGAAGGCCAAAGCCTGTGGAAAGTTAACAATTTTACACTGTCATCTACACAGTCTGAAATTGCGGCCCTAGTTTATTTTTAAATCATTGTCAACATGACCTTTTCTGCTTTTCAGTGGTTTTCAGTGAAGGCCCTGTCGTACATTTTTTTTAAATCATTAAAGAGAATTTATATGCAGTATCACAGAATAAATTCAGCAGAGAAACGTTTTCCCAGGGTATCTTATCCTATGAGTCCTTGTTATGATCTTCACCTTTGCGTCCGGGCTGGGTCCAGTCCTCAGTCTATATTCTTTGCACATCAGACCTGTGTTTAACGGGTGGTTCTCGTTCTCTCTTGGGGCTTCAGGCAGAGCGCGTCCACGAGCTGAACGAGGAGATCGGGAAGCTGCTGGCCCGGGCGGAGCAGCTGGGCGGGGAGGGCAACGTGGACGAGGCCCAGCAGGTCCTGGAGAAGGTGGAGAAGACCCGCGCCCTGAAGAAGGAGGCGGAGGTCAGAGACTTTGCCCTCCCATGTTCAACATTTGTAAATGCAGTTACCTCATGAGCGTGGAGAGCGTTGCTAAAAGGCTGGCCGAATAGCGATCACTGCTAAAGAATTTTTATTTATTTATTAGAATAGGAACTAGGGGTGTGAACGGTTACAAAAAATTGTAAACTGTTACACGGCCCCTTTTTTATTTGTGTACACGGTTAACCGTTTTTTATTTTTTTTTAAAGTGGACCGCAGTCACGATATTGAGAATGAGGAGTCACGTGATTTTTGGGGAGGGGAGGGGTTTGAGCCCGTCCGCCATGATGGCATCCACGGCTATCGGTTGCCAGGGGCAACGTTGTCAGAGCGGCATAGAGACAGATGAGGAAATACACAACATAGAGACGCAGGAGACATTACGAGATAGAAATAAAGAAATAAATGGAGAAGAATAAGGCGAAGGAAAAGGGTCCTAGTGAAAATGCAGAGAACACAAGAAGACATTAGAAACCATTATAGTCAATGTAGGCTATTCAACTGGATACGGCAGCGGCACGGCACCGTCAGCAAACCGGCACTACTTTTTTTTTGAAAGTTGCCGGTTCGCAGCCGTGTCTCAGAACACTTGTACAGCCATTCAGTTTATGATCTTTATTCATTAATTGCACCGCGGCCGAACTGATGCGGATATTCTGATATTATGTAAGCATAAGCACGCGGAAACCACTGCTGTCAAAAGACGCTGATCCATTTTCACTGTTGGCGCGAGTTGCTCTAGTTCTACCTCCACGGCCCTGCAGCGTGCAATTATCGGACAAGATTGTCCTATAGTGTGTGGTGTTCCATCTTGTGTCCGAATCTCATGTATTTGTATTTACGATCGGAGAGCAACAAATCGGCTGAGATTCTCTTTATGTGTGTGGTGTACATCCGACTCAAAAATCGCATAAGATTAAAAAAATCTTGTAGTGTGGGACAACTGCGTTGTCCATTTAGGGAACCTGACAAACTGTAACCCACTGTTCTTATGGTTTCCTCGACGATCGTGTGAGGCATTGGAGCAGTTTTTAACGCTTTTACGCTTTTACCTTTAACGTTTTTAACGTGTTACATGACGTAATGCACGGTGGTCAGTTACCCAACATTTATCACGTGCATTTCTTAGCGCATTAACGTTGTTAAAGTGGAACATTTGTAGCTTTATTAATCTCTAAATAAATAGTATGTGTTAATTTTGATTGAAGATTTAGAATTTTTTTTTTTTTTCTTCGGTTTTCGTTTACTGATTTTTCCTAAACGGTTATGATTTACTAACCGGTTACACGTGTACCCGTTCACACCCCTAATAGGAACAATCCAGATCAGTTGTTCTGGAAACTTATTCATACATTTGTCTTTTTAAGTTGCACTCCATGCTTGCTGTGCCATGGTTAACAGTGGGATGTTGTCTTGCAGGATGTATACAGAAACTCCATGCCAGCTTCCAGCTTCCAGCAGCAGAAGTTGAGGGTGTGCGAGGTCTGCTCCGCCTACTTGGGTCTCCATGACAACGATCGCCGCTTGGCTGACCATTTCGGGGGCAAACTTCATCTGGGGTTCATTGAGATTCGCGAAAAGCTTGACAGGCTGAGGGTGAGTACCATTTAGTACTGACTCGCAGTACAAAGTGATGCGGGCTCAATGTGAGGACGGATAAAATACTTAATGTTGTCATTTGATTCCAATCTTTATTCAGCTTGTACTAGCTGTTCTGCAGTTGATGTCCCAGAACATAATTCTTTATTTTGTGGGTTTCAGAAAGCGGTGGTTGAGAAACAGGAGAGGATGAGGATGAGACGACGGGAGGAGCGAGATCGCGAGGAGGAGAAGGAGCGAGAGGGCGAGCTTGAGCGGGAGAGAGAGCGAGAGAGCGAACGGGAGCGCGAGAGGGAACACCAGCGTGAGAGAGAGCGAGAATGGGAGCAGGGGCGAAGGAGGTGAGGGCCACCCGGCAGTTCTCTGTTGACAAATACCCACAAACTTTTTCTTCCCTCCCGGCGACTTTAATAATCCCGGCGTGTTTTCTTCCTTTAGGTCAAGGTCTCGGAGTGGTGAGCGATACAGGTACTTCCACTTTTTAACACTACAGTTGTCATCCCCATCCGTGGCGAAGCCCGCCGTCCCGATAAGGCCTCAGAGCGGACGTCCAGGTCCGTTCCGTCATGCGTGTTCCATCATGTGGTTCTGACGCTGTGTTCTGCTTCAGGGACGGAGGCGGGTCGTCCTCACACCGTTCCCGGCGCCACCGTTCCTCTCGCTCCAGGGAGGAGGGCGGCGAGAGGGGCGGAGCCGAGAGGGGAGGAGGTGGAGGCGAGCGGGGCGGCGGTAGTGAGCGGGAGAGGAAACACCGACACAAGGAGAGGCACCGCTCTCGCTCGCACTCTCACAGGAGCAAGAGGAAGAGGTGAGAGCTCCCAGCCAGGACTTACCCCCCCCTGGTCCAGGGCCAAGGCTCTTATTGGCGAGACTATGGCCCAGTCCCATTTCTCTCCCCTTAACAAGAACACTTGCTTTGAGTGCCCTTAGCTGCAAGTCAGCTCCCGAGCTGGCTAAGTATTGGGACACCCTACCCCTTTGCGGGAACACGCAAAATCTAGAGTTAGGGCTCAAATCTAGGGGAAGGGGGAGAATTGGGACAGGGCCCAAGGGGCGCCATGGTAAGATTGATACGGGGACCAGCAAACATGCATTGATCGTGGTCGCTGGGCTCTGAAGGCGTAGAGCATTGTAGATGTTCTGTGGACACAGTTCCTCATGGGAGATCTCAGTGCTACAGGTACATGTAGTACTTCAGTGAACTGATCGCGTGTCCCCCCCCCCCCCCCCCCCTCAGGTCCTCAGCGGACGCGGCGCCCCAGCCCGAGGCGGAGCGCTCCCTGTCCCAGGAGCAGCGTTGGACGGAGGGCGGGGGAGCCAGCGTGAAGCAGCAGGAGGAGCGGCCGGAGTACGGGGAGTGGGAGGAGAAGGGAGAGGAGAGGTCGTACTCCCCGGACATGGTCAGAGAGAAGGAGAAGGAGCGGGAGCGATCGCTTTCCTACGAGAGGGACCACCGCTCCAGCTCCGAGGAGAGGGAGTCCGGAGAAATATGAGCGGCAGGAAAAACCTTGGAAGTTGTTTGGATGTATTATTTAGTTAAATGCAGCAGGAAATCTTTGGGGCTATGTTGGTTAGAGAGTGTGTGTGTGTGTGTGTGTGTGTGTGTGTGTGTGTGTGTGTGTGTGTGTGTGTGTGTGTGTGTGTGTGTGTGTGTGTGTGTGTGTGTGTGTGTGTGTGTGTGTGTGTGTGTGTGTGTGTGTGTGTTGCATGTGTGCCTGTCAGCGCTTGGTGTCTGTTTAAAAAATAATACAAATAAAAAAACAAACAGAAAGGGACATGGAAATGAATAGATGAGGGTCAGGCGGGGATTGTTTCGGGGTAATGAAAAAACAGCTAGTGAGTCCATTTGAGGTCACATGCGGTGACCTTGTATGTTAAACCTTTCTTTTGAATTGGAGCCAGCGGGAGGAAACCAAAACGTAAAGACAACTGAGCTGAAAAAGAAAAAGATTTTTTGAAAAGGGGATTGGGATTGGGGGGTCTCGGTGTTGGCTGTGTGAGAACAGAGAAATTCATCTGTGGTCTGTTTTTATTTTACGTAAGCAACTAGTTTTTTTTGTATCTTGTCTGTGTGTTGTCAATACTGTTATTTTCCCTTCCTGTGAAATGTGATGTTTCATATGGGGTTATGTAGCTATCGATTTATTTACAGAAATTATAGGTAGACTCATTGATGTACTGCATTTCCTTGAACCTTCAAGCCCATCCTGAACTGATTTGATTTGGAAATGCCAAAGTACCGGAGGATGTGGTTGTTTTCTTCCGTCATTTGCCTTCGTAAAACAATTACACATTTTAAACTGAGTCGGCCATGCATACAAGCAAACTGCAAGACATACATGAGTCCATCCTTAATTTAAATGCAGTGAAAAGTTTATATTTTGACAATAAACAAGCTTTTCCAATCCAAGGTATCCTAAATGTCTTTCCAGTTGGTAGGGGGACATGTACATTTATATAGTTTGGCGTGGTACATGCATTTAAGGTATTGCAATGTTATTTCAGGCCCTGTGAACAGATGCCATTTGTAATCTGTAAAAAAAAATTGGCTGTATGAGGGATTTGTACTTTGCTGTGCCATCTACTATAAAGTTAATAAACTTTCTCCATACACTGAAACGTCTTTGTCAATGGTCATTTTTCCAAATGATACGCTGAAATGGAGGTCGTGTAACAGCACATGCTGAACCACTAATGAACGATAGGGGGCAGAATACAACTTTTCGATGAAACGTAGACGTACGTACAGCAACGTAAATGTGTGACGTCAGACGCACGTTTGCAAAATAAGCGGGCACAGGGAATACACTCTGAAGCTGATTTTATTGTTAAAATGTATAACTTGTAACCTAGCGTTTAAGCGTTAAAATATCATGTCGCTACTGAGGCCATTAAGTAGATTACCCGACCTAAATTCAGCCAGTGTTCTGGTAAGTTTAACACAGCTAACCTTAACCTAGTGGAGAGGGGAAGAGGCAATACTGGAGGAGTTTTGTTGATGTTTGTGTTTTTTCTAGCTGGTGGAGAATGAGGAGCACTACCAGCAGAAATTGGCAGATGTAATGGTGAATGAAAAATCGGTTATGGTCAAAGTGTGAGTAAAAGTTGAGAGTCATTGTATGTTTACACTCGGCATGTAACAAGTTAACTTGACTTGACAAATAACATACACGGACGGCTCACAATGAAAAGTATTATTACATTTGTGTCTAAAGTCGTTTACATCCGGCCAGAAGGATGAGCTGTGCCTGCTGTGTTTGTTTGGTGTCTCCATCAGGAGGCTGGCTAAGAGCCTGCCACTGCCCGCGAAGCATGAGCAGAACCGTCCGAGGATAGACCTGGTCGTGTTCATCATCAACCTGATGTCAGAGCTCAGGTCAGTGCGAGCACACTGGGATTGTCTCATTGATTATGGTTTGTTTGTCTGACCCTTATATTATGTATTACAATAACTACAGTACCGTATGTCGAGTATTCGTGTTTGGGTATAGCCTACATTACGTATTGATTGACAACTGCACATCTCAAAGTGCAGTCTAAATACATCTATCTGACTGCATGGATTTAGCAGTTAGCCACTGCACATTTGACATGTTTACATTCAGTGACTTGCAAGTGACATCTACAACAAGTGTTGCAGCCCCAGGTTTTTAAAATTCAATCAAAGTATTTTATTGATTATATTATTTTTGTTTTTGTCAGTTTGATTCATGTTGATCTGTTTTGTTCTCAGTTTGCAGTCGGCCGAAGCCTCTCTGAAGCACTTGGGCCCAGGCTATTTTCTGGGAAAGGTTTGCTTCATGGTCACTAACGGTAAGGAAATGGGGAGAACCCCAAACCTCAAACACCCTAATCAAAATACAGTTTTATCTGGGTTGCTCTCAATGTATGAATATTTGCCAACAGCTCATCGGCAAAATCTACATTTATAGAACAAAAAAGAATATCATCATTCGATTTCTGCTAGAAATTGAATTTCATGAATCCGGATCCTGAAAATGTTTAAAGCTGCACATGGACCTGTCTTTGCTGGTGCTTGGCTAACTCATTTCTTGTTCTGTATTTGCGGTTCTGGGTGTAATGGCCCATCTGGTGCAGCACGTAACGCAGCCTTACCGGCAGAGCGCATGGAGGCAGTCAGGAAGCTGGCGTCGGGTCTCCGCTGTCCTCTTCTATATGCAGAAGATCAGGTGAGTGGACCGGCCTAGAGAACCAGATCATGTGCTCTGTCTTTGGCACTTCCATGACAAGTCGGCCATAACTGCGTTTCATATAAAAAAGTGGGCTGGCTCTCTCTCACAATCCGAAAAGAGCAACACTGTCTTTTATTTATTTACAAGGCCTTATGTGGAAAGCTCCCTATGTACCTATCTTCACTGCTAAATTTCACCAATACATCATATCAAACTCGCTCTCAGTCACACATTATACTTGTCATTTCATGCACCAATAGCAACTCAGGAAAGATTGCTTTTAAATGTTATGCTCCTGTCCTGACGGATGGAATAAACTTCAGGACTCCCTAACACTGGAGAGATTAGTCTCAATTGAGACGTTAGACGTTCAAGGGAATGATTGAAGTCGCATTAAATAAGGATTGCTTGTGTTTTAAATAGCTTTCTTAATTGTCCCATTGTATTATTTATATGTATTGAAATGTTGTTCTGCTTGTTTGACCATTTATATCTATTGTACATTTGTATTTCTGTGTTTATTTGTATGTTGTAAATAAAGGTCAAATACATTTAAAAAGACATGGCCAGCGTAATTCCATGTATTTTTCATGTCCTTTGTTTTTCTCTGAAAAATGTAAATAATTGTTGGTGATGTTGTTTATTTTGGGTTTCTATTTAAATCTTTCTCTCCTGCTCTTTTCTGCTCTCTCTTTACAACTTTTACCTAAATGTTGGTGTTTTTGGATAACAACGTGTTTCTTACATTGCAATGATAAGTTCAGACCACGTTGCAGGGTATTTGGGTCTCTTGTTTTAATGTGTGCCTACTAAGGTTAGCTGAGGTAGGTCCACTAGACAAGGGAGTACTACTAATGCTTGAACCTTTTGGTTGAGGATGTTGGAAACAGGAAAGACACCATTGTGTGATGCTTGGAAAGTGACCTCTTTTAACCTCACCCCAGACACCAGATGGCGTCACCAACGCGGCAGAAAGACTGCTGGTGATTCTCAGGGTGGCTGCAGGGTGCGTTCCCATGACGACGGCGCTGTTCCTGTCCAATCTGAGCCGCTGCACCGTTCCCACTGAGGAGGAGCAGCAGAACTTGGATTACGACGCCTGAACCCACTCTCCATCTTCACGCTTATCTTTCATCGAAAAGGAATGATTTTAGTTGTATGTTTGTATTTTATTCTTCCCTTGTGATGTTTCCCGGTTTATATTGAGCTGCATTTATATATATTTACATTTTAAAGTTGGGGCTGACAATGTTAGTCATGTTAATAAAAGTAGGTTTGGAATCTTCTTGGTTTTGTCTTTTACTAAGTTGGATTAATGGTGTTTGACTAAACTAATGCTTGACTTAACACACAACTGACTCACAGGACAAAGAGGAGAGGGCACTGAGGTAGAAAGGCTAAATGTACTTAAAAAACATGGATGTATTCTCATGACCACAACATCACTGTGTGGTGTAAAGCACATATGTTTACAAATAACTAGAATTCCTGAATGTATAAGCATATACAGTATTATGTTGGGCCACAGATTGTACTGTAGTTATTAAGTGGACCGATAGAAGGCAAAAATATTTTTCTTTCTGTGAACTCGCTGAACCTGTACAGGTGGGTCAACAGTAAAAAATGAATTATTTCAAATGCAAAAACTGCTCAAAATACATATACAAATAAAGGTAAATCAAATTTATTTATCCGTTCGGCTCAGAGATGGCATCGAAGAGAGAGAGGAGGAGAGAGCAATCAAGGCTAAATATGCTGGCGCCTAATACCACTGATGCTCCGTGTGGTCAGTCACGTCTGTGACCTAATAATAGGTGTGCTATTGTTGTCTCTTCAGCATCAGGCCTCCACTCAGGGCTGCTGAGGAGGTCAGAGCACTACTTCTCATTGGAATTCAGGACGGCTCCATAGGTCTCCTGCCAACAGTCTGTGTGTGTGTGTGTGTGTGTGTGTGTGTGTGTGTGTGTCGGGTCAACAATACATGATTACACCTCAACGTTAAGACATTAAAAGTCCTCTCAGGTATTGAACATGAGCAGACTAACATGACAGGGTTTGTTTTTTTCCAAAAATAAATGCACCATGATTTGTAAAACCACTAAACCCCTAGCTCAAAGGTCACCTTGTCATGCCGGATATAATGTTATGGAGATAATGTTGAGGAGTAGCAGGTGTAATTATTATTATGTATCATGTTACTACATTATTTAATATGTAAAAAAATATAATTAGTCCATCTTTTTCTTGGTGGCGAGGTGCTGCAGAGGGTCACATATGCATCCACTGGTGTGAGTCAGAAATTAAATATGTAGTAGACTATTTGGCGCTACAGCATGACATGACATCTCATATTTCTTTTGAATGTGAATCAGTTTTTCTAATCTGCCGTCGTACAGGCAGTAGCAGTGGCAATACTAAAAGGTTATGGATTGGGTGAGGTAATGAATCAATATGTTTGGATGGGGAGAATGTCAGTATACTTAAACAGTCAAGCCCAATCGTGATATACCATAACAATGCTTGGAATTTTTATGATGAGTATATTTCGAACACTATTCCCCCTAACCAAGGCTGTTATAAAAGTGGTCTTGGATATTAAGCAACCGAATCAATCGAAAATGAAAGTGTAAACTATCAAACTTTTAGTAGCCAACTATGGCTAGTTTTGAATTTCAAATCATATACTTATACAAAATAAGCCAGTATACAAATATGAATATGCTTGATTGATTATTGTTTGATTGGACCATATTTTCACTTACATTTCCGGTTAAGTGGAAGATGCTAAAAGACAAAACCACACAAATCACCCACAGTCAACTGAATCTTTTTATTACTAGAATTGTATTGCCTGTACAGGAACCAAGATCAACAGTGTTCAATTAGCATACTGTTCTTTTATCTAAAATTGTTGCAGAGTTAAAACCGGTGTCTCCTGATGAAGGATCCTTTGGACATGATGAGGTGGTTCCCTGGTGGAGAGATTACCCAGAGAATCCCAGCACTTTGTAGGTGGCATCAATGTCGGCAATGACCGCAAACATCACCTTCCTTAGAGCTTCCTGCCCGGCAGCATCAAGCCCCGCCTTCTCCGCCATATGCTTTGTAATGACCTCTGTGATCAACTGCAACCAGAAACACGTGCAATTGAAAACATCTTTTCATTGTCATTATCGTAAACAGGAAAGAAATAAGACCTAATAAAATATCCTTTCGTACTCAAATGAGAGGATTTGAGTATACTCAAATGTGAAAGACACATGACTGAATAAGAAACACGCCCAATTCTCTCACATTTCACTCTCAAGATTTCACCCTTATTATTGTGAGAAGTTGTAGTCTCATATGCCTACATTATATCTTGTATATTACATACTAACTAGTTCAACATTAATCACAAAGACCAGTCCAATGGTTAACCATTACACACACCACAAAACACACACATGAACTCAACGCAAGCACCTTGAAGTTGTGGATGGGGATCTTGTGGACGTTGGCATGGCTGGTGGCCAGGGGTGTGAGCAGAGCGGCATGGTCTCCCCTGGTCTTCAGCAGCTCCCCCAGCCTCCTCAGGACCGTCGCCCCCTGGGCTGCGACCGCCGCGTTGGCCGCCGGCTCCCCTACATCAGCGAGCTTGGGGAACAGCTTCTGGGTGTCCGGGTGCTCTGTGAATAAACTGGAAGAGCGGGAACAGAAACAGGCCTGTGAGTGACGGATATGAAGTGGGTGACCTTCTGGAGAAGCACAGAGAAGCAAGAGAGCACAGGACTAAAAGCAGTTGTCTTCATTTGTTTTTCTAGTCCCTTTGTTGTTATTACCTAATTAGGACACATACTTACCGAGTCAAAACCAGCCCCCCGTGTGTGTTGTAGTCCGCTTCCACTGGACCCCAGCATTTCAGGACCAAGTCATAGTCAGCCATGATCTATACAGCCATTTGATTGAAAGCATGAATGTATGTATATATTGTGCATATTGTGCATATGCAATCTTATCAACTCTGTGAGCCTATCACATTTAACAGAGGATGTTTTATCCCCCCAATGCAACATAGGCTCATCATAGGTAAAAAAAAACAAAAAAAACAATGAAAATAAATTAAATACATACCAACAACAGCTTCTTGTATGACTGTGCAGAATTCCAGAATGAATTATAAACTGACCTACTCACTCACTGTGCACTGATATTTATACCTGTCTATGACGGACACACACACACACACACACACACACACACACACACACACACACACACACACACACACACACACACACACACACACACACACACACACACACACACACACACACACACACACAATACACACAATCAAGTGCTCTCAGCCCTCATCCGATCAGTTGATTCGTACACAGCTAATTTTAGGCTATCCCATTCTACAACATTGTCCTGTTTTGACGTTTGAGTGCCTCACTTTAATGGAATTTAATCAATTTTCATGTAGGCCTACCTTTTCTTTTCATTCTTAGATTTGTATGACTTTTTAGGCCTAACTTCATTTGTGAATATTAAATTATTTATATTCCTACTATTTTAATTTCAAGGAAATTTGGAAATGTTTTCTCTGCTGTCCGTGACACATTATTTCAGCTATCAGTTAATTTTTTTTTGTCATTTGTTTAAAAACAAAGCCTTTAAATTATGAAGTTTGTTGTTTTCTTCTCTCCAGGGCGCTATGCAAACTGAGTCTATTATCAGAAAGATAATGCATTCTAGGCAACAAACTCTAGGTTTATATAGAGCTGTTGGTATTGAATGCTAAATACTGTACATTCTTTATAGAGCTCAACATACTCCTGCCTTTGTATATCTTTATATATATAGGCTGTATATACATGGCATATATATATATATATATATATACATTGCACCGCTGTGTCTTGTTGGGGGGAAAACGGTTGTAGTGGGCAATGCCAACTTGATTTGATTCATGATGAGAGTCTAAGATTATTATTAGATTATTTTGCATATTAAAGACACTTCCTCGTAAAAGTAACTGTTAGGGCTCTGAAAATACCTTGCATCATTATTACATATAAATCAGACCCGTTCTAAATTCTGAGTTGGCAAACTTTGATCAATCTTATATTATATACCATCTTTGTTTTTTATCATTAAAATGAAAAAAAAAAAAAAAAAACTAAAATACGGACAAAACTGCGTGTAAAAATACGTAGCCCTATGAAAGTATTTATGTATAATAATAATAATAATACACAGTGGGTTAGAGGTGAGGCCCTCCTCTTCCTGGTTATGGTGGAATGATTGGGCAGCCACAGATCGAGCCAGCCAATGAAATACGGAGGCTAAGTCACGTGTTTTCCTACAGAGGAAACTGTAGGCAAACAGAGAAAGTCGGTCCTAATCTTTACAGTGACTTGAGACTCTTTTGACACTTTTGATTGGTCTGACTGTATAAGCATTTGTTGTATTCTATGTGGTTTTTTTCTTGCCATTTGAATAACTTTAGAGCGATCTTCGAGAATGATGCAAACTGTAAAAAACGTCCGACACTTGGTGACATCAACTAAACTTGCCGGTACCTAAATGCGTGTTTCTGTTTGGCTGTCTGGCTGTCTGTTGATAGCATGTGTGTGAGAGTGAGTGGTTGTTGTGATTGGACCACTGAGAAGAATTCTCTGATTCCATCTCTCCAGAGTCGCAGCTGGATGTGTTGTTTTTTCCAGCAGTTCCAGTATGAAGCGCTTGTGGTCCTGTAGTTTCAGAGCTCACAGTGGCAGTCCCATGGGGCCAGATCAGAGGCAAGGTCTGGGGTCCAGACCACGGCCGTCCTGTGCTCTGCATCCACGGCTGGGCTGACAACTGTGGTACTTTCGACACACTCCTCCCCCTACTACCTCAAGGTAATGCAGTATATGCAAGTGCTATTAGTCAAGTTAAGCTGGTAAACAATCGGCCAAATCAATTGAGTTAAATTAATTGTATATCTTTCTTTGAATCCACAGATTATAGATATGTGGCGATGGACATGACCGGTCATGGTCAGTCATCTCATCGGCCTCCTGGAGTCCCGTACTATTTTCAATCATATGTGGCTGATCTCTATCGACTTGTTAAAGGTGTGTTAAGGAAACTCAAGACGGCCACAATATTTAATTAAAATGTGGTTGATCTATACAAATATAATTCCAAAGGAGTACTAGTGTAATCTATCAATCCAGATAGCTTCTATGGGATTTGCTGAGAATTGCTGATGTCCACTGCTGAACTGTCTTCTACACTAAAATGTTATGAAGCTCCATTTGGTTGTGGTAGTCTGACCCATTTTAAACAATTAACTGCAGCATGTGTTTCAAGAAACAACCTGACTTCTCACAACAGATATTTAAGCAGACAGTAAGTCTCAAATGACTGTTCAATGTTAAATAATGTTAAAAAATGTTGTTCAACCTTTTTACAGCTCTGCAGTGGGAGAAATTCTCCATTATTGGCCACAGTATGGGTGAGTGACAGCCTATGGTGTTGTATTATATGTAATAACTTAATCACTCATAATCCACATAGATTACGCCTGTATAATATGTTTCTATATGTCATTTATCTTTTGACAGGGGGCAATATAGGTGGAATGGTAAGGAACTTCTTGGGTATTCAATTATTTCATCACCCTTACAATGACAAACATAAAAGCCATATTACTTAACCGTAGGAAAGTTTTTATATTTGTCTTGATTTCAATGCTTGATTAATGTTTCTCTTCTGCCATTGTGTTATCCACAGTTCAGTGCACTGTATCCTGAAATGGTCGATGCATTAGTTCTGCTAGACTCATACGGATTCTTACCTACAGATGTGGTAATCAAACGCTTCTTCAAACCTCTTTATACATAATATATACATTTATTTCCTTGAGTTGCCTTTGTCATGACATAATACAGCACTCATTGAATTAAAGCTAGTAAAGCGACATGTGACCTTTACCTTCAGAAAGAGATGCCCCAAGTGATGAGGCAGGGAATAGAAGAGCTGGTGAAGTATGAAAACAGAGAGGAGAGGGTGTACACAAAAGACCAGGCATTTCAGAGGTATGGAGAACCCTTATCAACATCTGTCTCTGTCAGTCATTGTTTTTAAATTCCTTGTAATTGAAATGACCATGATCACAGATTGTGTTCCAGAGTGAGAGCATTTCAATCCAACCATCATTTCAATGCATCACCTAAAGGTCTAATGCACATTCCTCCTGTGTTTAGTCCTGCCCTGATATCCCTTATGATTTAACTTCGTCGTTTTTGGAAGCAAGAATGTCCATCAAAGACTCTGTGCTTGAAGGTACAGCAGCACAACAGGATATGGTAAAAGTGTTCTCAATGTCTTCCAGGTTACAAGCTGGAAACCCCTATCTCTCCGAAGACTCAGCACGCATCCTTTTAGAAAGAGGCACCAAACAAGTAGAAGGAGGTAAACCTTGATGCTTCTTTGACTTTTGTTATCCTTTATGCTCTTTCTCATCCTTCATTTCATCCACTTTTTCTTGTACAGGAGTTGTTTTCTCTCGTGACTTCCGGATTAATCTGGTATGTGCAGATCGTCAACGTTCCAATTTTCAGTAATTTCCAAATTAAATTAGAATATTGTGCATGTAACCATGATGATGAACTTGTGCTTTCTATATTTGGTTCCTTGTGTTTTCAGAAGAACATAATGCGTTTTAGCACGGAGCAATGTCTGGAACTACAGTCCAGGATAACGACTCGAGTCTTAGTGCTTCTGTAAGACGTTTGTTTGACTTATTGTGTTAAGTTATGGCGTGCTAGTATAATATCCCTATGTCTTGCCTTGTTACAGAGTGTTTTTATACCTTCACAGGGCTGAGGAGGGCTTTGAGAAGAGGTTTTCTGAATCAATCCAAGCCAAGTTAATTTCCACTATTCTCCAGGGTTACAGGGAGCCCAATGTGAGTGTGTTTTGAAGGGTGCATGGTGTAATAAATTAGGAGGGTGTACGTGGTGTTATAAGTCATGAATGTGGGGGTTAAAAAATTAAAATTAAAAAAATTATGAATCAGGAAGTATTTGTCCTTCAGGGTGGCAACTGCATCAGCTGGAGTACTGAGGACGCACATGTGATACACTAATATCATCTGTATAACTCTGTCTCTCTCTCAGGTTGTGGTGACCGTACCAGGGGATCATCACGTCCACCTGAATCAACCAGAGAGCGTCGCTCCTTTCGTTACTGACTTCCTGCAGAGCAACGGCCCCTCCCGCATAACAAGCTCTGCAGAAGAACTGGCCACAGCCAAGCTATAAACACACACGTCCGCATACAAACCAGTGTACGCTAACTATTCACCACTTCACCGTTCACCGCCTAGTGCCAGATGTACCCACCGGCCTGCCACATTCACATCTTCCCAAACGTTTTCCCATCCGCACACCATTTCCAGGTTGGCTAGTCTGGAACTGCTGTGGCCTAGGCACCCAAAGCCCATAGGACACGCCCGTCATGCTATAGTTAGTGTGGTTGCAGCCAGTGACCAGCAGTGGTCGTTTGGGTGGATGCTTTGAAAGTAGTGTGGCTGTTGCCAGGTGCCTGTGTGTGTTGCATGACTTGTTGTGCCATAGTTACCATGCTAACTAACTGAATCCAGCACACATCTTTACACTGTGACTAAAAGCCATACTGACATTGATGTAATTGTATTGTTGATAGTCCATTTATCAACCCTCTCTGCCAGTTGCTTGATTTAATTTCCGTGAATTAATTGAAACATTTATTATTTTTGATGCTTTTGGGTGTGACAGATAAATTCATATTAATCTCTTTAATTAATTAAGATATAAGGTTAATGATTAGAGTTTACATTCCATAGGTCATTATGGAAATTGCTTGTGCAGGGGAAAAAGTTTTAGTCATCAGGTGATAGGATCTATGGGGACAGAATAGAAGGCACATGCATTTATTTATAAAAAAAAAAAAAAATCAATGCATATTATTGTGATTCTGTTCCTGCTGTGTCTTGGATAAATATGTTTAATGTAAAAAGTTTAAATTATATGTCTGACAAAACTTTTACAACTTTTAGAAAAGTAATATTTTATTAAAACAATCAACAAATTAAACTAGCTCTTTGCAATCAAAAAGTCAGCATTTATTGAAAGTTGCAATACGGAACATTAACATTTCAACTAGTGTGGTTTAATTGACCTGGACATTTCTGGAGTCAATGCTGATCAACAATGATTTAAATAATGTTATCAATAACACATAATAATAATATATTATACAAATAAAAAATGCTGGCCGACCTGTAGCCCTCTCTTTCTTTCCATACCATGTTGACCCGACATGTTTCTACAGCAGCCCAGAACGGACAAATAGGTCTTGAGAGGACATTATCTTATCTCAGGATCGTTATCTTACTTGTTGGCTATGACCTATTGTTTTACAGACTAAATAACTAAATACAATTTATAAATTTATCAAGGACACTTGACACTACAGGATGCTGCTGGAAACACTTTGGCACATGAGGACCATCAAGCAAGCATCATCTCGCATCAGTCAATGTACCATTGCCTTCTTCAGGGTAACACTTGCCACAAACAGCTCTTGCCAAGGCTGTCCTCGTCTGCCTCGTTTGCTTTATCCCTTGAACCTGCTGCCCTGGCTGTCAGGCAATTAACTAATCATGACCCTATTATTGTTCACAACACAAGACATCACATATCTCTATGCAGATAACATTCTGCTCTTTATTCAGTGTGTGCCTCTTCCCCACATCCTGCATATTTTTTAACCACTCCAGCCGGATCTCTGAATACAAAATGAACGGGAACATCTGCCCTATTGCCCCTGAATGACCCCACCAGACTTTTGGCTATCCCCTTTAAAATCCCAGTGGTTCAGAACATACTTGTGGGTCTCTGGCCATCCCTTAGTTACAAGCACTGTGTCAATTAATCACAAGAAAGTGCTTGCGAAAGTAAAAACTGATGAACAAAGGTGGATCACCTCTCCCTTGGCATTCCATTCTCGTATTTAAGCTATTAAAATTAATGTCCTCCCACAAATCAACTTTACAGCTCTATGCTCCTTCTGGCACTACGCAAAGGTTTTCTGAAGGAATTACATTCTGTAATCAGGGCTGTGGGCCAGGGTTTGAAAAATAGTGAGGTCTGGGGCTTCAGTTTTGAAGGGCGGAGGGGCAACAAAAGTAACTCTCAACTGAAAAAGTAAAGTCTCAACTGAATTAAGCGTGTACTCATCTCAGATTTTTCACACAGTTGTATTTTGTTTACCATTTTATTTTTGACTCTAGAAAAATGACAGAGGCCGGGACCTCATAGCTACAGGCATGTCTGAAATCCCTCATTTTACTTGGGGGCAAAATTAAACATAGACTTAATCTTTAAACCCTCCAGCTACCCAAATCTGATTAGTGTCTGGGACTTTCGAACTTCCAATGGTACTATTGATCATTGGTGCTGAGCCCTCTGACTCTGGATGAGGCTCTGGCTCCTGTGCTCACTGTGAGTGATCGTCAGGAGCCATTCATTGGGTGCCAATTGAGACAAAGGTCTCATTTTCAATGGTGGCCTCGGAACAGAAATGGGTACAACTACTACAACAACAGTTCACATATAAGTAACATTACCAAGAGGAACCAAGGTGTCCAGTCCTAGCGCTTCCTGGACTTGCTCTTTGTGCTAAATATGGAAGGCAATGTTTCCCAGTTCGGGATTGGTTTTTGACAAATCTGATGAAAGAGTGACATAATGTTAGACGACATTATAAGAAAACATCATTTTGATATTGTGAGCAGCAGATAGCTTTCCATACATGCATTGGAATCTGTATTTGTATTTGTGTATGAGGTGATCCTCAATGTTCTCATTTACCCATTTACTGTTTTTATTTGAACAGCTTATTGACTATTGTCTAACTGCCATGACCTTCAAAGGAACACACAAAGTAGGCTGTTGTTTTGCAGTACACAGCTATGAACAAACAGCCTCTGCTTACAGTTTAAGATAATAACGGTATGAAAATGTCCCATACATGTTACACAACATTAGGCTGTGGGCTATACTGGCGAGAACAAACAAAGGACACAGAGAAATGAGTCAGGAGCAGTCTGAAATATATGATCTCATACAGCGGCAGGCACGCGGACACCCAGATATTCTCACATGAGAATAGAAATGAGCATTTCCCTCAGTAATAACTGATGGATAGCTGTGGCATTTCTAACAAATGACAAATGGCAAATGACTCACTGACTCGAATCATTGCTCGTAAATAACCAACAGCTTTGAAATTGAAGAAAGTAAAATAAGAGCAGATCAAAAGCCCAAGACAAAAGTGTTGTTTATTCATGTTGCATGTTATGTTACAATAATGTTATAATGTTATCCAAGTACTCAAGTAGAGGTTCAGAGATAGCGATAGAAGAGATAGAAGACTTTCACTTCCATTCTTCAGGAAACGGGCCAACACACTAGAAGATCACATCAATGGCAGTTATTGAGGCTATAAACCCAGAGGATCAGACAAGGGGAAAACGGAGAGGACTGACATCTCAATGCACAAATCAACTACAGGATGGATCAAGACAAAGACAAGCTCAGCACATTTATACTAAACCTGGCTAGCATTTTTCAGCCACATCACGTTTCCAAAAATCAAAGTCATGACAAAATGGAAAGCCAAGGTAAAAAAACGTAAAGGTGCTGCCCAGAAATTAAGAGACAAAAGATTGAGTCTCTCAAAGCTGATGCAGCTAAATGTTAATTAACTCAATTGTTGTCTACTTCTGCACCAACTAGTAGTAATGTTCCTGTAGAAGATAGCAACAGTGCCCCGGTCCCTCCAGTTGTTAGTGAGAAGAGAACCTTAGCCGACCCAGACTGTGATGATACTGAAGCTGTTGAAGTCAGTGAGGATACTGAACCAACCAAGTTGCTGTGGTGGTGAACTCAAACCGGTAAGCTTGGAAAGGGACAGACAGACTGTCATTTGTAGCTAACATGCTAGCGGGCAAGTTAAGCCTATGTTTAACTATTATTTTCATTCAAGCATATCCATTATTACATAATGAATATCATTCATTCTTTCATAATTTAAAAATTGGCAGCAACCTGAGTCAGAGTATGCAGGCTCAATTCATTTTTTGTTTTAATAATTATCATTACTGTTGCACGGAAATCTGCTGTATATGAATTGAATGTAAAACATCTGACTACTGGTGTTCCATTATAGTGTGATGATTGTTTAACTTTGAACTTAAAAAGCAGTTTGTTAATAAATTACCATTATTATTATCATAATATTTTAGAAGAAGGGGGAAGAGGAAAATCTTTTCAAAACACACAAAGATCTCTTTCTTCTGACCGTTTTCTCTTATCCTCCTTGTTTATCATGAAAGTTATGTTGAACAGCTTTAATAGTGCTTTTGTTTACATATTTGTTCATAATAGTATTTGTTGGAAAAGTAATTTTCATTTATAAAAATCTAAATATATTGTTTTGTCTTGAAACCATTAGTGTCTGATGTTTGTTGTCTATATATTTATGCTATAGAATGAGTGGATGGTGATGAGGCAGGATAGGAAGTTGTTGTAAGTTGTATAAGCCATATATTTCCGTAACAAAACAAGAAACAAGGGTTAACACACTAATGCCGTAGTATGAACCCCTGTCTTGAAATGCGTCCCTTCGTAAAATATTTTCTTGAACGTTTGGCCAAAATAAATGAATAAGGTCAATCAGTCAATAAAGTCCCTTTTTATGATAAGAAGATAAAGCAGGCTAAGAAAGGCCTAAAATATTTGTGAAAGCAAACCTGTCCCTGAAGTCAGAACTTAAGGGAACATGCAATTGAAATGAGAACAGAGCACAAAACTTAATTGAAATGATCGGGTGAATGGAAATTATTGAGGTTCATGGTCATTAATATGAATGTACATTCTTCATTAAATCAATAACAAGCGGCATTAAGATTGACGTGTTTAAGGATTCTGTGTTGACAAGAACATCCCTTATTTACACACTGTTCCAAAGAGTCTTCCTAATCCCTTCACAGAGAATCGCGAGGGGACACACAACACCTAGGCACTGTGCAGTCTCCCCCTAGAGGTCCTGCTATAATATAGTAGTAGGCCTGAGGTTAACGGTGCCTATGATGTTTGACAAAGTGATGTGAAATTGAACCTGTGACATCAGTGTGGAACCCTGGGTCTGTCTTGCTGATCCAGGTCAAGGGCTGTTCTAGCGTTGTTCCAAATAAAATGTCACTTCCTCCTACTTTGCTATTAGTGTGTTGAGCTTATAAGATTCTTGCGCCACATATCATAAAAATAGTCATAGCCTATTCAGCCATTGTCCTAGAAGCTGTGAGATAATCAAAACTCAAAACACTGCTGATGTAGCAGTCAGATGATCTGATATGGGTGAACTTAATAAACCTGTGTCACATAAACTGTGTGGTGGCCTTGGTGTTAAATGGAGTGTCAAGACGGCCCCGAATCCACCGGGAGGTCTGCTTTCCCGCACCGCAGACTCACCGCCCTCACCGCCCTCACCATCTCCTCCTTAAAAAAAGAGCATATTTCATAGTTATATAAGTTCCCCTCCCACTGCCCACTGTCCTCTCCCTTACCAGCAGGGCTGTTGTCATAGCAACTCCAACCCCTCCTTCGAACGTCATTGCCAAGAGCGGGACGAGAATCCTGCATGCAGTGGCTGCTCCTCTCGCCTCCCAGAGCCCCATGATTCACCTGTGATCCTGTCGGTTTCCCGCAGAGCCGGTCGCAGGATCCCTGTGATTTAACCCCAAAACCGTCCATTCATCGGTTTTTAAAAAACAATCAAACTACCCCAATTTGCATCGGCTCACGGCTCATCCGGCGGCTCCTACAGGTATGCAGCTCTGCTCACTTGGCAGCTTTAGAGACAGATTCGTAGGCTAGAGGCAATGGTGTTGTGCTGTGCTGACAGGCTATTATTAGCACAACTAACCAAATGTATAAAAGACAACAACAGTCTGCCTAATGAAGGATACTCTGAATGCACATTAACCCACACATATTCATTGGGCAGCTAATGGGGGTATTCTAATGTAAGTGAAATGTTTCATTCAAGCAGGATGGATGCAACGTAACCTAAAGGTAGACTTGAAGTAGCATTGCTTTGTCTGTTCCATCATGTCCTTTCACCTTCCTTCCTTCACCATACCCCTTCACAACCAGTATGTCTTGGTTGTTCTTGGATTGGTTCGTCCCTGTTTACCTGCTGGTGTCGGTGCTGGTGCTGGCGGGCTTCGGCGCCTGCCTCTACTGCCTAGAGCCAGGACTGCAAGATGCCCACAAGTGGAGCAACAAGACGGTCCGGCACCATCCACTGGTGGCCAGCATGAACTGCACAGACGAGGATACCAATGCCCTGATATGACCAGGAAGAGGAGGAGGGGTGGAGGAAAGCCATCTGTACAGCAGTGATGCCAGGACACTCGCAGGATGGGAGCCAGCACTTTAACGAGAGAGACAGACTCAAAGACTGTACACGAAACGCATCAGGCTATTTTACACCCTTTCTTTCACCTCGAGTTTATAGACTTTGACCGTTGAGATAATGAAAAAGGGGCCAAAAGCGTTTAAGGAAAGGTAAATTAACCAAAGGCCCAGGGAGGAGGATTTGTGATACGAATGATACGTGATGTAAATTGTTATATTTGTGCCAAATTTTGCAATCATTTTGTAACTTCACAAACCCTTAACAAAACCATCCCATGTTGGCGATGAGACAGGGAAAGGACTTTGTTGACAATGACAAGTGGGAATCTCAGTGTGCATTGTCACTGTTGCAATAACAGTTTAATTTATCAATAATAGTGTTTTAATACAAAACATCATTGTTTATAACCAATATTATTTAAATGCAAAACCTTGTTTATCAATAATAGTGATTCAATACAAAACATGATAATTTATCAATAATAGTATTTCAATACAAACCATGATTATTCATCAATAATAATGTTTTAATACCAAACATAATTTATCAATAATAGTGTTTCCATACAAATCATAAATGTGCGTGCCAAAAGAATAAAAAATGTACAAATATTTTCACACCTGGACCAATACAATTTCAGACAAAAACATATGGACCATGTTACATTTTCCCTCTGCAGCCCATTACACCCAGACGCTTCCTACGTCCATACGTCCTACGTCCAATAAAGTGCAAACACAACCGTCCAGCTCTCAGTTCTGCTTATTTGTCTGTTGGTTTCCTTTCCACATCTGAATGAAACACTTTATCTGAGAAGAAGAAAACAACAACACACAAACAAACAAACAAGATGGACACGGCCAACTGATTGACGGGGGCTGGTGGAGAGACACGGTGGAAGAGGTGGGATGGGTGAGTCTGACAGAGCGGCTTCAGAGCAGGAGGAATGGGAGGAATGCTGCTCCATGGCCAGGAACACCCACTGCTGGTGGTGGTCTCCTTGTCTTCCTGACAGGCCGTGCCAGTCCAGCGTAGAGAGAGACAGCTGCAGCACAACAGCCCAGGTCAGAGCTCTTCCCCAACCTTGTTATTGAAGACATTTCGTTGCATTGAATATTTTTTTGGACCTTAAACTAAACAATTGTTTCAAATAAGTAATTGAAGCTCTAGTCTGTTTTTTGGTGTGAACTTCTGCATGTATAAACATGTTGAAATGTGGCTCAAATGATGGTTGTGCACAGCATTTGTTTTGTTTATTGCTTTTAATCTTTTTTTAATTTATTTTTCCTAATTTAATAAGCAGATTACTTAATTGAAACGTCCTCCCCCTCTCCTTGCTACATTAAAAATCAACATGAGTGACGTTAACCATCTCAAACCGCAGCCCTCCCTAACGCCTGCAGCCCCTGAAGCCCCTAAGAAACACTCACCCCTTCCCTTTCCTCTCTCCTCTCCACTCATCAAAAAGCAAGCCATCCAACTCCCCTCTTTTCAGGATCCTCCGCTTGTGTCAGAAAGACACCATCTAAGACCATTTTCCTCAACCCATGACAGGTATATTCAGCTCTCTCGATCTGCAGCCACATTTTAAACATAACGTCTTCTTCACCTATTGATGACCAAACCGATCGCTTGTTTTTTTCTCTCTTCCCTCAAAAAGTTCCAGATGTATTGAGTTGATCCGTTCCACTAAAGAATCCATCTCTGTTTCAACAAAGAGTTCTCAGAAGACATATTTGGACGAACATAAGAACATTGAGAATAGAGCTTCGACTCTTCCCAGGACAAGGTCCAAATCACGCACCTCTCCAGCAGTTTCTCAAAAGCCCAGCATCTGTGTTCTTTCTCCTGCCTCGAAATCAAACCCTCCTTCTACTGCCCCCGCCGTGAGGCCGAAGCCAAACAGCTGGCTTACCGCCCCAGACCCACAGAGCCATTCTTCTCCTTTACACCCTGTGACCGAGCCAACCCCGAGCAAATCTCCAACTCTGACCATCCCTATAATCCGACCTAATCTCTCTCCAACACTCCTGTGTAAAATGATGCTGCCGGGGAGCCATGGAGCAAAACGCAAGACGATCCCGGTTGTAGCCGAGAAAAGGGGAGTTCAATCCATTGTGAACTTTAACACCAGAGACCTGCCAGTGCCTGCCAAACGATGGTCCCCAGAGGGAGCAACACCAGACGTTCTGAACCAGGACACTCTGGTGAACTTCACTCGATCGGAGGGTGGTAGGGGAGTGTCCAGGAAGGCCTTCAACAAGGAGTCCGGACATCACACTGTCAATGATATGCCATCAAATCACTTTTGGCCATTGCAATGCAAAACAGGTTTCACCAAAGAAAAGGATAATGGATTTTTTTTTCTTGAGAAACCAGAAATTACGAAACCAAATGTTGGTAAAATGGTCCTTCAAACGGGAGAAAGAAAGGATGTTGGGAAAGAATGTGATCCGCTGAATATTGGACCCTGCAGTTCATCAAACCTCAGACTCACAAAGAAGTATGAAAACTATCTAGAAAACACAACATGTACATTGACCAAAAGTGTTCCTGAACCTTGGAATAATTTCAAAACCGACTCTAAAACGAAGAAGTCACAGGTGGAAGAATGTCCTGTGAAAGTTATGGCTTCCAAATCTGAATTCACTGAATTCACTGGAAACATTTCTGGAGGTGTTGAAGCCTTAAGGAGACATGGGCTTTGGTCTGTAATACGAAATGAAACAACAGATGCACGGATTACAAAGCAAGGGGACAATTCTCTGGACCAGGACTCTCAAGGATGGGACTCTAAACACAGTGATTTCAGCGGATCAAAGGAACAACCGTACCTGGTGCTAAACCAAACCCAAGAGGCCTCTCAAAGCCGGCCTTTAAAACGATCCCAACCTGTGCCTCCTCAATGCAACTCAACACACACTATCGACCCACAGCTACAATATCAATTGAATAGGTTGGATCTCACAAAATCACCGGCGCAGAGTGCAAACAACCAAAGAGCAACCCCTAGTTACCTGGAACCCCTTCAATTCAAATGTGTAAGACCACATGATCACGGGGGCCCGACACAGCTTCCAGTGTATTCCTCCGAAAAGTGCGTTGTAAGCTGGCTATCGTCCACAGAGTGTGACCCCTTCTATAGAGCCCGAGCTGGCACCGGCTCAAACAAGCTCTGCAGAATGCCATCCCAACCCCAGGGGCCCGGCCCCCACGCGCCAGTCGCCACGGCAGCGGAGGGCCCCGCGGCACACACACAGGCCCACGCCCTGCCGAGCGGAGCACCTATCACAGAGGAGCCAGAGGAGCCGTATTACGTCACCATGTATAGCCCGGGTACAGTCTATGTGTCAATGGGTGAGTACACAGAATGCCAGCCGGTGGCTCTGGTAGCCCAGCAGCAAACATTCCCTTTAGTCGTTCCTTCAATGTATTTTCCCCCAAAGGTTCTGCAAGGGAGAGATACATACAGGAAATACAGGAAGGAAAACAGATGAGTGTGATGGCAGAGCGGGGAGGGGGGTCCTTATCAGCAGCACACAGACAGGAGGTGAAATGTTAGTGGTACACTGTGGTAGCGACTAATCCAGCGACACACAAGCGAAAGCTCTGCGTCACATGCACAAAAACACAGAGGGCAGGCTGAAAATGAACACACAGATGTGTAGTAGAGCAACAACACTGCCATAGCATGTGAGTAGAGTTTAAAATATGTGCATGTATTTTTTGTCATTTTTATTGACAGAAACGAATTGTGGTGTTGTTGTTTTTTTTTTTTTTTTTCATCCACTGGTGGTAGAAAAAAAGTAATATCCATCACACACACACACACACTGTTTAAAGTGCTTTCGGTGTCTTGAAAGCAAATAAATAAAAATGATTAGATCGTTTTTATTAGCCACGGTTCTCAATTAAAGTGACTGTAAGTAATAACGCAAGAAACCAACTGTTCCCAAAATTAGACAAGCGCGAATGCCCAGATTAAACGCCTTTAACACAGGCAGTTTAATCTGGGCATGCGCGCTGCATCTTTGACTCCCTCTCCTCTTGTTGCCTTGGTAACGAATAAAGGGGGGTCTCTGCCAGAAGGGAGAAGGGGAGAGGTGGCCGTACCTATCACATGACTATTGTCTCGAATATTGTTGTATCTCTGTGTTGGGCGTCAGTCGTCTACGTTCCTCCTGCATCCCTACCAGTGTCCTGACGCGTTTTTCGCCATAGATCATTGGTAAGTCCTTTTGCTCTTCGTTATCTGCGACTGGCCGTGAACCGATGAGGATGCGCAACTCGCTAGCGGGCTAATATAGGCTAGCTTGGAGCCGCTGCTACCAGCTAAATGTCGCCACCAGGCATGCATGGATGGAGATGGACAATGGGATCAATGTTGCGATTGATGTCTCAGGTGCAGCTGAAGAACGAAGAGAGAGTTGTGTTCTTCTGTTACATAGCCACCTTGCTCTTCAATGGAGGCTACTATCTTGACGATAGCTGCTTTGACCACCGTCCTACTGGGGGGGTTGACAGAAAAGCAGGGCACCATCGTGTCGCCAGCCGTACGCGAGCGTTGAGCCAAGGAGAGCGAGTTTTTGAGCTCGGAAATAGAAAATCGCGATTTTTTTTGGAGTGATAATCCTTGATGTAGTATTTCTACAAACGTTACTATGTAGCCGATACGTTTGAGTGTGCCTTTTCTCTGAGTCAAAATACACATCGAGGGAGCACCTTAATGATCCAGTCTGGTTCAGTGAACTATGTGATGTTCTGTAAATGCACCCTAGGGAATTAAGGTTGATCACATTATGGCTCCACATGCCACATAACCATCTGGCTACTCACACATTACCCACCAACAATTGCAGTTCCTGCCATCCCTGTGTGAATGTGTGAGTGCCTGCCAGGCATAGACACTTTCTTTTTGAGAAAGTCTTTTTTCCAAAAAACGTTTGACAGGGACCCAGTGATATAATGCTGGCACTATTAACCATCCAAGAATAGACCGTTCTGACCTTTTAATGTAATTCTAATTCTCATTAAGATAAAGGAAGCTCAGTTCCAAGGGGGATACAACAAGTCCTAAAATGTGCCATGCAGTGATGGAAAATAATAATTATAGTTAGTTGAATTATAGTCTAGTATATTTTATTGAACTATGGGCTGTAGTAACCTAGGCTAATCACACCAACTGCAGACATTACAACACCATTGTGTCGTTGTTTTATACAATGGTCATACAGTGTGTGTCTCTGCCTGCTCTGCCAAAGTGTCAATATATTCAACATGTTTAATGCATTCGTCCATTCAGCCATCATTCTCTCCTGTCACCTTCCTCTCCGCAGACATGTCCGACATCGTCCCCCCTGAGGTACGGCCAAAGCCGGTCGTACCAGCCAAACCCCCCCACGTGGGGGCCCCGTCCCCCTCCAACCCCTTCCCCCCCCAGGGCCTGGGGGCCGGGACCGGCGGCAGCTCCGGCGCCCCGCCCCCCAGCGCCATCCCCGTCATGATCGGCAGCCACGGGGTCAGCCACGCCCCCAGCCACACCCCCAGCCACGTGGGGGCCAGCCACGGGGTGGGAAACAGCGTCGGGGGTCACGGCGGTGGGGGTCTCCCCCAGGGAGGGGGTCCCCAGGGGTCCACCGGAGGCGGGACCCTGCTGGGTTACATCGGCATCGACACCATCATCGAGCAGATGAGGAAGAAGACCATGAAGACGGGCTTTGACTTCAACATCATGGTCGTCGGTGAGTGGCCGGCGGAGGGACCGGGCCTAGCCTCTGAGGCTGGGCGGAGCCCCAATGTTCTGACCTTGGGATGTTTGTTTGTGAGATGATGTTACACTTCGTCTGAATCTCCCTGTGATATCCAACAGCAAAAAGATCAAAACAAATCTGTAAGGGAGCAAGACATCCCTCAATCGGAGAAAGCTTCAAAGCTTCACAGTTAGCCATCATCAGAATGGTTTGACCATAAACGGGATGACCAGATTATCATTCGTTATTCCAATATTTCAGTAGACACCTGCCGGAGTGATCTTTTCTCCTTTTCTTGTGATGCGTCATCTACAATAGCACATGTGTGATCTAAAATGTGTGACGAAAATTATGGTGGATGCTTCCAACCAATAATATCACAAAATCGTTCACCCAATAATTACATATTTACTAATTATGTAGAATTGTGTAGAATTCAAAACCCATGTTCTAAAGCCGTGTTTTACCGCATCACTCGTCACTCATCTATCCAGATACAGTCGTGGTCATACTACAGGGGGACCCTATACGCTTTGAATGAACCAGAAGAATGCATCCTTTGTGGTAGTCCCTACCACCCACACGTCTCTCCGTCTCCCCCCAGGTCACAGCGGGCTGGGGAAGTCCACCCTGCTGAACACGCTCTTCAAGTCCCAGGTGAGCAGGCGGAGCGCCGGCTGGGCCCGCGACGAGAAGATCCCCAAGACGGTGGAGATCAAGGCCGTGTCCCACTGTGAGTAGACCCGTACCCCAAGCTGTCCCCCCGACCCCTCCCGCGGCCGTGCAGACGCTCCTCCGTGGCTCCCGTGCACTCAAGAGGAAGTATCTCGAATCTAGATTGTATCTCGATTCAAATAATTAGTAAAACTCATCTGTTGACAGGAAAGGCACGATGCGCTCCCCACCGCCTCAGCCTGTTCACACGTAGGGGTCGCTCATGAGACGCTTCGGGTTCGGACCAAATCCATCTTTCACACAATCTCTGGGTATAGGTGGCGATGACGCGACTGCGGTGTCCTGGTTTGCATTGCTTTGGATGTTGCAGCATGCCATGTTTAATAATATTACTTAAAGATCCTCGACCCGTGGAAGAGTAGTCACAGCACAGCAATATTTCAGATCATTTTCACATGACTTGCTTAATGTTGGTGGGCGGCTGGTGACATGTAAGCTGAGCATGTGACTTGATTTCCGCTACAGATTGAATCTAGACCACATCCTAGCTCCGGCTCGTATGGATCTAGATTATCGTAGTGAACACCACATCCGCAGGTGGTTTTGACAACGGTTGTCAACATCGCTCCCGCCCTGCTTACCTGGAGATAACATCTGAGATGCAAAAACCCTGTGTAAAGACACCAAGGCCTCTGTAAAGGCTGCTGGTGGATTGAACTGGAGCCTATAGACAGATTACATTTCATTTATTGTATTCATTTATAGGGGTCAACGAGTGATGTCAAACTGAAGAACACTTCAAAAAGCATATCCATATGGGACCGTGTGCACATGTTTGTATGCTATATGCATATATAAATATAAAACAACGTGAGAATGAGGTTTGAGGAGAAATGAAGGACAGTTTGTCTGTTTGTCTCTCATCACCCACCATGCAGTAATAGAATGTGATTACGTATAGCGAATAGCCAGAAAACAAGTGGGACATTTTATAAGACACATTTCACTAAAATAGCCAATTAATGAATATCACCATGGATCATAATAGCCTAATAACCTAATTATAAACGTTCTACTTCTTTAGTCTAAATGTTCTTGTTGACATTGACGGGACAGTCAGAGGTATTTTATGGTGTTTAGTCATTGCTGACTCAGTCACATTGTGAGCACATCTGGACTGCTGACAACCCTCCTGGTGTAGCATGAATTTCAAAGCAGAAATACAGTGAAGAATAACAAAACTATGTTGTTCAAAAATTTGTAACAGAAATGGCCAAAAAAATACAATTCGATTTTCTGCAGTCATCGAAGAGGGCGGGGTCAAGATGAAGCTGACCGTGGTGGACACCCCTGGCTTCGGGGATCAGATCAACAACGACAACTGGTGGGTGCACTAAACGTCTCATTGATTCTCCCTTCCTCCACAATCAAACTCCACTGAGTCGTCCGCTCCAGTGTGTGGTAGCTGTGTGTTAACCCCCCCACTTCCCCCCCCCCGCCCGCCAGCTGGGAGCCAATAGGAAAGTACATCAACGAGCAGTACGAGAAGTTCCTGAAGGAGGAGGTGAACATCACCAGGAAGAAGCGGATCCCAGACACTCGGGTCCACTGCTGCCTCTACTTCATCTCCCCCACGGGACACTCGTGAGTGGACCGCCCCGTCAGCGCGCTCCTCCGCCGTAGTCTAGGGCTCAAGACTACAGAGGATCACATACAGATACAGACGCACACACACACATCAACATGAACCAGCCCAGACAGCTGCGTGAACATAGCGTATATATACTGGGACGGGTGCATCTTATGTTGGAAAGGATAATGTATTGTGTATAAGGTCTATGTTGTGTTTACGGATGTGCGTGACCATAGTTAAAACAAAAACATCAGGCGATTACTATTGCTGTGAATGATCTTGATCTTGACTGAGAAAATGTTTGGGTTCAGATGCAGCCTCTCTCTTAGCTGCATTCTCTCCTCCAAATGACGAGGAAGAGGACTGGAAGCTGTTTCTTCAGACCTTTCTTTTCATCCTTCAGATGTCAGGCTTTTATATTTAAAGTCAAAACCACCAAAGCAAATAGCTTCATTCTTCTGTTCTGCTAACGGTGACAGGATTCTCATAGCTGCTGATATTGATATTGCTGCCTTGGGTGTTGATAGCGTTTTGGACTGCAGGGCTATGGAATTTATGCTGCTCCTTTGATTTGACTAATATATAATATTTTATTTATTTTATTGTTTTTTTAATGTGACTATCCCTGGAGACGATAGATGTTTTAACTTAGAGACGCTTTTTACCCAAGTTCCCCTATCACATTCATACCTCTCTCAGCTGAAATGTCCTCAACAAAGTAAAAAGTAAACACTTAAGGTCGGCTCTCAGCATCGTGGCACCTGTGAAAACTAAAAACAACTCACAGCCCAAAGAAATGTCTGGGAAAAATAAGAGAATACATCTGCTCCAGAGGGAGTGCCGTACAGTTAATGTGGAAAGAAAACCGACTCATAATCCACAGAGAGATATCCCAACATCCCTTTATGTAGAACATAGCAAAAAGCTCTAGAATCGCCTTTTCAATCCTTCCCAGCTTTGTGAACCATAATGCCATGCTTCACAGGCAAAATGGAGTGTGTGAGTTTTCATCATTTTTTAATATTAACATTGTTAATATCCGAGCTAGAATGTCGAATACTGTTGAAAATCAAAAACATTACACCGTTAGTGGCTCTCTGGGAAATCCAAATGATTTTTGTTAAATTAGTGAAGGGGAGCTCAGTAGAAATCCTCCGGCACCTCCCTGGGTGCAATTTCACAGCTCGATCCAGGAATAGTTTTCTATTTTTGCTTTCTTTTATTTGTGCCTTGTTTCGGTCCTCTCTCACTCACTCGCTCGCTCCCTCCTTCCCTCTCTCCCCGTCCCCCCTGGCTGTAGTCTCCGGCAGCTGGACCTTGAGTTCATGAAGCACCTGAGCCACTCGGTCAACATCATCCCCATCATCGCCAAGGCCGACACCATGACCATTGAGGAGAGGCTGGACTTCAAGCAGAGGGTGAGGAAGACGCCTCAGATGTTTAGATTCGTCCAGTCTATGTCATTGAGTTGAACCTACGTAAGGCAAACCACAACAATCTAGATACAGAAATGAAGCACATGTGTACATGGCCATATAATATATAGGGGTGCACGATAACAGAAATGATTATGTCATTCCGATATCACAAGTCCGATATCATGACGAATAGCCCTGATAACATAGCCTATATAATTTCAGTGCCCCGCTCCCACTAACGCTAAATGAAAGGTCTTATCGTAACCCTAAAAGTACACATCATACAATAATTTATAATACATGAGTTCACAACTGCACGCGTACATAGATTTTTTTTTTCCTGCTGTCAGCTCCCAGACTGTAGTCTAGGAGCACAGGAGAGACGTTCCCTCCAGGGCCGATGTTCTCTCAGGGGTAACACCCTTCCCTTTGACTGGCAGTGGGTCTGCTTATAAGTCGGAATATGGTCAGAATGAAGCGGCCGCCGATTATTGACAGGCTGGGAACTTTATTCTTAGTTTCAGTAACTTTACAGTACACATTTGCACAGGCACAACTGGACTCGTTCATTACTTCACTAAACTGACACACGCTACCGCTCGCTCTCCTCGCCCGTCCACACACACACACACACACTGCCATTCCCGCACACACACATATGCTACTCTCATTACACTTATTATTGACAACAGTTAGCTGAACATTATAGGGTCCCGGCCTACCACTCCCTGTTTTCTCAGTTAAACAGTTTCTCAGATATCAACTATATTTGTCCCAGTGTTTGTTAGATGTGAAATGAAGCAAAAAAAGACACTCCCTTTCTCTGGTAACGCAGTTGTTCGTGACACCTTTATTCTTCGTAAGTTTCTTCTATTTGTCTGTAACTCATGCTCCAATCTTTCATCGATCGATGCGGATGTTGTGGATGCAACGGAATATATGATGCATCGCTGCAGCAACATTTAAGATGATCGAGATGATTTCTGCCCGTTCTGCTTCTGTTGCTGTCTGGCGGTCAGACAAAAACACACCTGAGTGACAGGGGCCGTCCTGCGAACCTCGACCCTACGTCATATCCCGCCCCTTGCAAGCCCGCCCCCCTAAACCCCCCCCTAAAAAGTGTGAATAAAAACTAACCAAACCCAAGTTTTTGGGTTTGGTCATAGTATTAATGTCATGATCTTAGGTCATGATCATACATATGTATATGTGTGTGTTATCGGTTATCGATATCGGCCTTTAGGAGCTGAAAGTTATCGGTTATCGGTATCGGTAAAAAAAAAGTTATCGTGCATCCCTAATAATATACCTCAGGAGATACCTCTTTCTAGACCCAAACCATCTTTAACTCATACTTTCAGTCGCTATTAACGATAGCTATTCTCTTTTTAATAGCCAGTGAAAGTGTGACCGTTAGATGGTCTGAACATGGTAAGTTGACCATAAAGAGCGTTGTCACTAGCGCGGCGTGTTGCGGTCCTGCAGGTGAGGAAGGAGCTGGAGATGGGGGGCGTGGAGTACTACCCCCAGAAGGAGTTTGACGAGGACATGGAGGACAAGAGTGACAACGACAAGATACGGGTGAGACTTTTTAGAGGCTCTTTCTGAATGCCTTCATTTTCTTGTTTTTCACAAATCTGTGCCTGTATTTAGATACACTTATGTGCACACACACACACACACACACACATGCGCACACACACATACGCACATGCACATATACACACACAGCCACACACATGCACACAGTTTTTTTAGCCTTGTGGAAAAACATTTTTAAGACTAATGGTACTCGCGGTCTCCCTCTGCTGGGTAGTTTGCAAACAGCTGACCTTGGCCAATAAAAGCTTTAAAGGGGTGATATCATGCTTTTTCGACTATTCCCTTTGCTTTTGACTGTTTTATGACGTATGTATACATTTTTTATGAATGACTAGCTAGAAAAATCTAAGTCCGAGCCAGAGGGAGTATTCATGCCCACCGAGAACACCCTCAATAAGTGTGTGAAACAGCTTGTTTGCACTAAAACTTTACTCACACCATAACAGTTTGACATCAGACTGTGCAGTGGGCAGAAGTCACGCCCTCGGTTACCCGCACAACTTCCTTTGATGCACGCGCAAAGCGTTCGACCAATCGCAGCAGACTGGGCTACTCGGGAGAGGGGCCTTAATGCCACATGATACAAATCAGACCGTCTTTGAAAGACACAATTTTTCTTTTTTGTGTGCAGAAATGAACAGTGTAAGATAATAAGGGGTATTTCTAACATACATGCATGTAAACCTATTCTAGTAGTACCCCTTAATGCAATTATTAACCCATGATATGGGATGTTTAATCTCTTTAGTGAAACCAAAGTATAATGCACTTAAAGCTCTACAAAATCTAATGCCATCCTGTCTGACGAAGGCCTTGCTGTTTCTCCTCTCCGCACACAGGAGGCGATGCCCTTGGCGGTCGTGGGCAGCGATAAGGAGTACCAGGTCAACGGGAAACGGGTTCTGGGACGGAAGACCGCTTGGGGGGTTGTGGAAGGTGGGTGGAACTCTTCGCCACACAAATCGCTTTCCTGTTCCCAACGTTTACACCTGCAAACTCATGGAGTCAAGTGTCGCTAAGCCCTCGTTCCTCTCGTTTTCAGTGGAAAACCCCAACCACTGTGAGTTTGCCCAGCTGAGAGATTTCCTGATCAGGTATGGTTATTAGCATGATGATGATGAACCTGATGAGGATGATGATCCTGATGATGACGAGCAGAGGATAGATTTCCAGTTATCCTTAAAGGGGACATATTATACCACCAGGTGCGAGTGTGCTTAGCCAATACAAGCCGTTTTGAATCAACAATCATCACAAGCGGGCGTGTCCACCTGGATGTATGCCAGTTAGACGAGCAATGTTTGCTACAGTCCACTGGGTAGGCGCGTAGACTGATCCATCCAGCGCACGTCTGGGTGGACACGCCCACTTGCGTGATGTCAGAAGAGGCCGATTTTCCAAACGGCTTGTAAAGGGCTAATCGCACTCACACCTGGTGGTATAATAGGTCCCCTTTAACACTGAACAGAGAGAAAGGACAAACCGTCCCCGTTGTGCCTCGCTGACCGTGTCTCCCGGGCCTCGCTCGCCTCTCAGGTCTCACCTGCAGGACCTGAAGGAGGTCACTCACAACATCCACTACGAGACCTACCGCGCCAAGAGGCTCCACGGCAATGGGGGGCTGCACCCCGTCTCCGCCAGCGACACCCAGGAGAGCAACCTGTGATCGGGCTGCTCAGCCAATCAGGGACGAGGGGGTGGGGGTGGGGGGTGGGGAGGGGGGAGGAGACGGAGGAGGTGGGGGGGGGGGGGGGGGGCAGTGCGGCGACGGCGCCCTATGTATAGATATGTCTACATAGAGAGAGCTGTCTCTATCAGTGAGATGTGTAGATAATATACGGTATGCATCGTGACAGGACGTCAGCCCCGCCTGCTCCGCGATCATGGGTGTGGGGCGTTTCGTGTGGTAGTGGCCATTTCATATCTGGTTTCCCCCCCCCCCCCAGCCCTAGGGAGAAGCCATTGGCAGTGGGTTTGGATGAGAGCGCACACCCTCCCAGAACCCTTCATAGTCATCACCGCGATCCATCACCACCGTTACCTGTGCCATGTCCTCCTCCATTCACTGCCAAAGCAGTCTATGTTTAGAGTGTAGTACCATTGCCATTATTATTCATATTGGGTGAATGCGTACATGTGCCATTAACTGCTTTAGTGTCGTCGGGCAGACTTATGTCTGAATTCAGGCTATTGTGATCGTTTGTTCTGGTTACTAATAAGATACTCGGCACACTTATGAGTGTTCTCAAGTGTGTCTTTCTCAGTTATTCACCTACTGACTGGTGGTGCATATAACCCACGCAGAACTGAAAGGTAGTGGTAAAAAACAATATTTTTCTGTACATTTTCAGGTACATTTTTTAAACTGGGTGATATGGACATAATGACGTCTTGAAAAATTCAATATATTTCTGTCCTTAGATCACAACGTGGATAATATGACAATATTTTGGTTTATTTGCACATATTGAATATCGAAAACAGTAGTTCAGTAGTAGAAGTCAATATGCTGAGGTATGAATTACTTAATTGTACTGTAATGCAGCCCTTGTATTCATTACCCTAGCCACTTTCCCATGGATTTTTTCTTAATTAAATCCTATGATCATGTACAACTCCAGAAACGTTCAGGTTTGCTCCTCTGAACCAGATAGTTTGTGCCAATGCAATTTCAACTTCAAACTTTATTATATTGGCCACCAGATGGCAGTATTCTGTAAAGAAAAATCTGTGACAACCAGACGTGGAGTCACTTTCTGCTTTTCTTCTTATTTATCTCCTCTATTGCTCTTTTGCTTATATATCATCCTCGGTATTTATGGTTTACAATAACTACTTGGATTCCTGAATACTTATCATTGTGTTTATATCTGTGCGGGCTAACACAGTAGGCCTACAGGGAGATACGTATTTCCAGGAAGGTCCATATTTAGTATAAGGGGCCAATATCCGATTTGGGTGCCCCGCTTAAGGTCATCATTTCAAACTAACCATTATATTATTTGTGTTCATGGCCTTATAATTTGCTTTAGAAATACACCAATAATGTTTTGTGATGCACTTATTTCGGAAATGGACAAATAACATGCATATCTATGCTAAGGGCAGTCCAAGGTTTATTTCTCTTTTGAAAATATAAGGGATAGTAAACCCTCGGAATATTTTTTACTATAATATGTATGGGTGTGACTTTGACAAGTTTTGCATATGTGTAGACAAAATGCGTTTGCTGTGTGCTTTGAGTGTGGTCATTGGCTTTCAAATCCCATATTTAGACAATATTACAAAATGTATGACCAAAAACAAAATCACTCTTCCTCGCTACCGTTTCTCAGTGTGCATGCTTGTGGTGGTGTAGCCGAGTGTAACCCCATTTGGTCTGGATAAACAGCCAATCGACGTGACCAACGTATCAACGCTTTCCATATATGATGTGATATATGTGCACATTAAATGTCCGAACTACCAAGCGCAGCACCGCTGTAGTAGATTCTGTCACGTAGTTTTTCTAGCTGTTCTTCATAATGTGTCCCTTTACTATCCATGCAATTGTGAGATGCACAAATACATTTTTCAGTGTTATAATTTATTTAAACTTTCATGCATTATTTATTATTTCATTTAAGTTATTGTTCATTTAATAAAGGCACATGTCCAATTTTTTTCTTGGATCTGGAATCTGTAAAACAAATAAACCATTTCTGAATCAACCTTCTTTTATGCTTGAACGACTATAAACGTAGACGTGTTTGTAGTTTGTTTGGTTAAATATCTTAAACATGAGCTTTCGTCATAACAGGAAACTGAACCTGCACTATCAATGAGGCACTGTGCTCAACAACTTGAGGACACAGCGTATCGTCAGATAGCAATCGTGCTACCGGCCCAGATATCATGATTGCTATCAGGGCTGGTATTTGATGCATGACTAGGGTGACCAGATTACCTGAAACTAAAACAGGGACACTTTGCTTCACGTTGGGACCCCCTGCGCGCCTGGTCAGACGCAGATATTAGAATCAATTTCAACACGACACGTAGGACCAGTAGCGGCAGGCGATTAAATATGTGGGAGGGGCGCAGTCAGGGAAGGGGGGTCTGGGGGGTCCTCCCCCCGAAAATTTTGATTTGGTAGATGTGATTTCCTGTATTCTGGTGCATTTTTGGGATGGCCACTATAATAATTCATTCAGATTCATAGCTTACATCCTGACTTGCAGGGCCTGGACAAGCTTACACTGCATATACAGACCTACTTTATGGCATTCCACCAAACATTGCTATTTGTCCAATGGGTGTTATTCTGATATTGAGGCAAATCATGCTCACTGTCCTATATGATTACTGCTCACAACAAAGCCTAATGGGGAAAAAAGCATGTATGTTTTTGGTAGGCCTATTTACACATTTAATAGAAAATATGAAAAAAAACTTGAATTGAATGAGTTTAGTGTGGGACTTAATATATTTTTTTGAATTAGCCTGAAGCTTCAGAAAGTTTGTGTGGTGTGTGTGTGTGTGTGTGTGTGAGAGACATCAACCTCATAGAGTTCCGAAAACATGACCTCAACACAGACAAACTTCGAATCAAATTAGCCTACACATATTTGTTTGAGGAGCGAATCTGCTCCAAAATCCAAAATTTGTTTGCTGACAGCCTGCTGCTGTGGAATTGTGGACAGGTGTCATCAAAATTGGCCCATGTAACAAGCAACGCCTTTAAGGTGGGAACAGTCATGCGGTACCTCTCGTCAGTCCAAGCATAGGCGCCGATCCCGTGGGTGCTCCGGGGCTCGAGCACCCACTGGCAACGCTGAGCACCCACTGGCCAATCGGGATGGTCGATCAAAAAAAATAAAATAAAATAAAATAAAAAGAGTGAATGATTGAAACTTGTGGTGAAACTGTATCTTTAAAATGAACTGCATTTACTTAAATCGTATTATCCAATTAAAATCATTGCAGCTCTGTGCGTTTACACGTTAGCGTAGTCACGTAACCAATCGGATGATCGGATTTGGCTGCGGCTAAACAAGAGGCCTTCACGTACACACACACAGCAAAATGTGAAGGTTGGCTGCGTATCGGCGGGTAAAAATGGACAAGTTTGTTGTAAGAAAAGCGTCTACAACCACCACCAATGCCCCCAGCAGCGGCAGCGGCGGCGGCGGTAGCAGCAGCAGCGGCGTGTGATATTGTAAATGTGCCGAGAGTAAATTAATAGGCTACTGTGTTTTTTGCTTAGGCTATGTGTTGCTATAGGTTACCTTTAATTATACGTGCAAGCGACATAATTAGTGTTACGTTGTGAAAAAAAAAGTGTTACGTTGTGGCCAGTGTGCATAATACTGCTGCCTTCAGACTGTGTCGTATTTAGTTGTGGTTGGTGACTATCTATGCAATAAAAGTCAGTTTGAGACAATCATTACCTTGGTGGCATTAATTTAATTTGAGCACCAAAAAAAATAATAATAATAATAATTGAGCACCCACGGGCAAAAACATAAATCGGCGCCTATGAGTCCAAGTATTGTTCATTATGGAAAAGATCAGCTCAATGGGAGCATTTGTGCCAGGCAGACACACGGCAAACTGACTGTGGTGGGAATTCCGGAACGAAGTCAATCATAAACCGACCAAACTGGGTAGAATAAAGAGTCATCGGAACTTTGAACAATTATGGTCATATATTTGGGTAATAACGGTACAATAACATACAAACAATGATACACAAACTAATGATAATCCATAAAGCAAACAAACAATGATCCAAGGCCCAAAATGGGAGTCCTCCCTGCGTCTTCTCCAAGAGCTGCGCAAGGAGAAGTCCCCAGATGGGACATCACCCTGCGTCTCTCCAGAGAGCTACAAGCTGAGGTCCCCTGCTTGGGAAATCAACCTGCCGCTCCAAGAGCGCTGCAGGCTGAAGACCCGATGTTTTGACTAAAACACAGACTTCTTATAATAAACTTCTGTTAGGATTTTGAGAGCCACTCTGTCCCCCAATAAAACCAAAGCCTTTGGTAACCAGATGGTAATCGGTCCTCATTTATACAGCGCTTTTATCCAAAGTGCTTTACAGTGTTGACTGACATTCACCCATTCATGCACACATTCACACACCGACGGCGGAGTCAACCACGCAGGGCGACAGCCAGCCCGTCAGGAGCAATTAGGGTGAGGCGTCTTGCTCAGGGACACCACGACACTCAGCTAGGAGGAGCCGGGGATCAAACCAGCAACCTTGCGGTTACCAGCCAACCCGCTCTACCTCCTGAGCTAATGCCGCCCCCCCTCAAGATCCTCAAGGTGTCATAAAAGGGGATGTTCATGGCTGTGCCTTATCAGTTGGAACCCTGGCTTCTCCAATCTTCCCTCTAACTCTAAACACATCCCCGAAAGGGGTTCACTGAACACAGGCACATTCCAACAGATACAGGGACACAGAATGTGAAAAATAATTTTTCCCATTACACTGACAAATTAAACATATATTTTCGTATGGAACCTCCCTCCCATCATATTGGCGCCCCCTCCGGCTGCAGGCGCCCCTGCTTGCTGAGGAGGTGCCGTGCACAGAAGCTGTGTGAGAAGGGGAAAGGGGAGGGGGGCACGGGGGACAGTTCACCTCTGCGTCTCTATATTTTCGTATGGAATCTCCCTGCTTTTGAAATGTGCAAACATCTCTGCCCAGCACTCGTCCGCTGGTTTCCATCAGCATTCCACTGTGCGACCAATCCCTGTTGCGTATGCCCTCACACATTGTTGAAATCATATGCTGGATACTTTAATCTTTCTATGTGGTTTTTAGTTAATGATCGGGCTATAATAAGACCACGTTGGCTATGTAATCGCTGACAACAGGGGACATTTCATAGTGGTTGGTGGAAACCGGGACATTTTAGCATCCCGACAGGCTTTTGTCGGGACTTGGGACACGCAACTCAAAATCGGGCCTGTCCCGGTAAAGCAAAGTATGCTTCGTAACGTTCTGAATCTCTGATCCCCATTTTTATAAAGGCTGTATGCTTTGTAGCACTGCATCAAGCGTTTAAAATGCTAGCTTTGAACGTTTTCATTTTAGACAACATCCCAATGACATTGGACTTCCAAAAGTAAGAGCATTATAGGCACACCTCCATACTCGCAGACTATAGATGGTGTTTTGTCTTAGTACCTGGAGTAGTCTAATGGGTTGTAATGCCGCTTTTCCACCGCCAGTATCGACTCGACTCGACTCAACTCGGTTTGGTTGCGTTTCCATCTAAAAAAAGTACCTCTTCAATGTGGGCGGGTCGTAGAAAAGAACCTCTCCACCATGGGCGGGTCGTCATTAGGTTTTAATCACGGGAGACGCGATTCCCGGGAAATCTGAATCTGATCAAGACTATTTCCTGATTCCCGGGAAAGGTTATGATGGGAAATAAAATAAAATAAAAAGCGCAATGACTGCGCGTCTATTGTTGTCATACGGTAACGTTGATCAAGGCGAAACTCGAGCCCTAGGAAAGGAACGACACTGAAACGAAACAGCGAAACGCTGATCCTCCGGAGCCGGTCCGTGGACTCCAGCCACGCCGGACACACACAACCACGCCCGACACACATAACGACGCGCAGCCTAACTCTAGCCCCGGGAAAGGAGCGACACACACGGCGAAACGCTGATCAGTTTCCCCCTCGGGAGCGGGTTCGTGGACTCCAACCACGCCTATGGAGCTATTACTGTTGCAATATTATTTGCAAATGCGTATCTCAATCTGTGTGTGTGTATTCAGATCTGTGTGTGCGTATTCAGATCTGTGTGTGTGTAATATGATCTGTGTGTGTGTATTCAGATCTGTGTGTGCGTATTCAGATCTGTGTGTGTGTATTCAGACCTGTGTGTGTGTAAAAAAAAATCTGTGTCTGTATTCAGATTTGCAAGTGAAGACAAATCTGAAAGTGCATGCAAAGATCTGTGAATGTGAACACAGATCTGTAAGTGTACATAGATCTGTAAATGTGTAAACCGATCTGTAAATGCGTACATAGATCTGTAAATGTCTGTCATCACTTACAACTCAGGCAGGAGCTCTCCATTGGCTGTGTTTTTACACGTGAATTTTGCAACACTTCTGCCGCGGCAGATCTGTGATCTGCAAATGTGTAGAAATGAGATTTGTCTGTGACCTCAGTGTTCCTTTGCCCTGAGCTCAGGCTCACAGGCTCACGCTGCCTGGCTGCAGTAGCAGTACCGCCTACACACCACCAGTCGGCGCGTAGCACCCAGTGATGATAAGCGTGTCACTTGGGGTCATTTCCTTGTACTTACAGCGAACACTCTTGAATTCATGGTATTGCCTCCCGACCATACACTCGACACAACGCCAACCGTGAGCGCAATGAAATGACCCCAAGTGACACGCTTATCATCACTGGGTGCTACGCGCCGACTGGTGGTGTGTAGGCGGTACTGCTACTGCAGCCAGGCAGCGTGAGCCTGTGAGCCTGAGCTCAGGGCAAAGGAACACTGAGGTCACAGACAAATCTCATTTCTACACATTTGCAGATCACAGATCTGCCGCGGCAGAAGTGTTGCAAAATTCACGTGTAAAAACACAGCCAATGGAGAGCTCCTGCCTGAGTTGTAAGTGATGACAGACATTTACAGATCTATGTACGCATTTACAGATCGGTTTACACATTTACAGATCTATGTACACTTACAGATCTGTGTTCACATTCACAGATCTTTGCATGCTCTTGCAGATTTGTCTTCACTTGCAAATCTGAATACAGACACAGATTTTTTTTACACACACACAGGTCTGAATACACACACACAGATCTGAATACGCACACACAGATCTGAATACACACACACAGATCATATTACACACACACAGATCTGAATACGCACACACAGATCTGAATACACACACACAGATCTGAATACACACACACAGATTGAGATACGCATTTGCAAATAATATTGCAACAGTAATAGCTCCATACCACGCCGGACACAACTTAACTTTGAGAGATTATTCCCATTTACAGCCGCTGGCCAATCAGTTACCAGCAGCCTGTTTACGTCACACAAAAGTACCTACTCCTCTCGCTTGGAACCTCGACGGAGGTAGTAGCCTACTAAAAAAAAGTACCCGGTACTAGGTACCTGGTACTGGCGGTGGAAAAGCGGCATTACTGGCTTTCTAAAAGGGACTGACCTGTCGAGGAAGATATTGTGAGCATATTTTGGCCATACAGATAACCTGTGTTGAAAGACACACTTTGGATGGAAATCTGCAGATGGAGAAGTATAGGAAGGTGCTTTGCCTTCATTTGATTTACAGGGAAAAGACTGGTCTTATGCAAATGGTCTACCACAAATGGTAAATGGACTAGCACTATTAGGAACAGTGGCCACACAAAGGGCTTAACATTTTTGCCTCACAATCTGCATGGCAACTGCCAGCTCAACAGAAGCTGTTAAGGTTAAAGGGCTGATTATGGTCCCACGTTCACACAACGTAAGGGGGTTACTTACGCCCTTGCGGACCCTCCTTGCGTCCACCGCAAGGGCCTGACGTACTCCACCCAAAAATTGTAACCTTCCGTTGAGGCGATGCAGCAGCAAGGGCTGTGATTGGTCCGCTAAAACCGTCACTAAAACCCGACGCAGAACCATAAAGGTTCACGACTGCGTCTGCATGGTCATTGCGTTGCATGAACGTGGGACCATAATCAGCCCTTAAGTGTCTTGTACAGGGACACCTCGGCACTTACCTTGAAGAAGCCTGGGCTCGTACCAGCTACCTTCTGGTTGCCAGACAACCCGCTCTACCTCCTGGGCCATTGACTATCTCACTACCACTCATGAAGACAGATTACTGAACCTTCTCTTATCTAAAGGGTTCTTTGCATCTGTGTATGAATGGCAATCACATTAGTAGAGGCTGATGAATGAAAGATGAGATTGAGGGGACCATGTCTGGCTCCTGGCACGCTACAGGGTCAGTCTGTGCGTTCACACCAAATAATAAGGGGCGGCGCAAATCCATACAAAGTCAAAACAAGGACACGGTTAGAGGGAAATTTTTGCAAGGTGCGAATTGATGAATGGCATGCAGTGTTGTGTGTAACGCATTACAGTAACGTAACTACTTTTTTCGGGTAAAAGTAGTGTAACGTGTTACTACTGAAAATATGGTAACGAAACGTAGTTCCTTGTTCAGTTGGGCACAACGTTACTTTTCCCAGGGACAGATTTGACAGCGACACTGCCTCAGCTGTGCACTTGCGCAATAGTCACGGGCGCTCATTCCACACTGAGGCTGGTACTAGCAATAGCATGCAGAGAGCAGTCAGTCATCATGGCAAGCACGGCGGAGGAACCAATGGTAACTTTTGAGGGATGGAGGCAGTGGCGGTTTTAGGCACGGGCGAAGCGGGCAGCCGCCCGGTGCGGCATTATTTTATGTCACATTGGGGGCGGCACTAGCACACAAGCAAAAAAAATCTTCCGCGCCACAAAGTGGTTTTCTATTATCTATCATATCACTGTGTGGGGAATTGGCATATTGGCGCCCCCTCCGGCTGCAGGCGCCCCTGCTTGCTGAGAAGGTGCCGTGCACAGAAGCTGTGTGAGAAGGGGAAAGGGGAGGGGGGCACGGGGGACAGTTCACCTCTGCGTCTCCCAAGTGGAACGGACAAGGGGGGAACGGGGGATCCACTGTTAGCGCGGATTGAAATCCTTATTGAAGCCTGTAGGGTTATGTGATAAACATACGGAGGAACACGATCGCTGAGCTGCCCTGCGCCAACATTGCATGAGATGTTAAACTCAGCTAGAATCGCCGCCCACAACCATCATCCAAAATGTGATGTCAACAGACCAAAACCGCCACTGGATGGAGGTATTCACATTATTTCAAACTGATTGAAAATAAGCAACATAAAAGTAACGTAAAAGTAACGAGTAACGGTAACGAGATACTTTCCATAGAGGGTAACTAAGTAAAGTAAGGGATTACTTTTTTAAGAAGTAACGAGTAACGAGCACACACTACTTTTTAAAAGTAACTTCCTCAACACTGATGGCACGGCACAAACACGCAGATTTCGCATGATTCTACTAGCGCAAACCTTTCACGCAAGTTCCGCGTGATGCTTGGCCGTGACAGCCAATCATCGTCCACTCCCTGAAGTACAGAGTGAACCGCAGCATGGAGGAGAAAGGGATTGTTGCCGTTTGCAGACTCCGGAGCTCCAGGACTCCCACCAGAGCAGTCGAACAGAGCTGAGCTCCCGAACTCCCACCAGAGCTCCCGGACTCCCGCCGGAGCTGTGGGCGCCTCCGGATGATATTATCCTAAACAACTGCGTAGGGTTCTCAGACTCTCTGGTACTTCCACAACAATTAAAGACTCGTAGTGGTAGTAATCTCGGCCATGGTTGAGAAGGAATTGGGAGGAAAGAAACTTTGGCGTTCACAAGAGGAAGCCCCTCCTACTCAATCCCGCGAGTAAAGTTCGACTACTCAGGCGAGCAAACTCAGGCGACAAAAATTTGCTTTTGTTGTGAACACATGGTAAGGCGGCACACCATATTACAGACACCCTAAAATGTACACAGTCTGAGATGGTTGCAATTGGTGAATTCAAAAGGCGAGATAAGGTATAGACATTGCATGTTGTACCAATGTCTCCTGTGTTCCCATAGGGGACACCTCAGTCTCTGCATGCATTTTTCGATGCTTCCCAGACTCTAAATCCCACTTTTGAATGAAAGCGTAGCACCTTTAATCAGAATCAGAAGTTACTTTATCGGCAAGCAACTTTAACACATACAATGAATTTGTCTTGGTGTTTGGTGTATAACAATAATAATAAACAGTAAAGAAACATTAACATAAAATAAAAAGAACGAAATAAACCACAAGTACTGTAAGCCACACAATATCTAAAACATATAAAATAATGTTAAGTATGTCTGTTTATAAAATGAAAGAGCTGTGCAGTTTGTGCTTCAATGTGCAAAATATAGGCCATGGAATGTGCAGATGTTAACAGTATGAAGTATAACAATATGTGCAATGTGCAAGGAATATAGTCCAGAGAAATGTGTGATGATGAGACACATTGAGAGCAGACATATGTGTCAAACTGTTTATGTCCGGGGTTGGAGGGGTCAGCCACATTCTTTCCAGCCCTCCTCAGGTTACTGGAGATGTACAGGTCTTGGAGAGATGGCAGATTGCGGAATCACCTCTGTGGAGCAAATGACATGCTGCCCTTGTCCTTAGCAGTGGCCACAGTGTACAGATGGGGATGGAGGAGGTGAGGATGGGCTGAATTATGATGGTGTGGAATCATCATTGTCTTCGGAAGGTGGAAACTTTTCAGTTTTTTTTGTCCATCTTTTTTTTTGTTTTTTTGTCCATCCAGTAAGCCCATTCATCAAACACAGCAAGGTGTTCAGCTTGATGGTCACCATAATACCTTCCAAGTCTGATAGAAATTGTGGGGTCAAAGTTGACAATCAGTAAACACCACTGAAAATACTGCATCACATAGCCATCATCGTCACATGCTGATATATATTCCACAGGGCATGTCACAAACCATATCATTGGACATTGAAAAACCAGAGAGATGACTACACTACAATTTCATTGACATGGGAAAACTAGAGGTGATCATCCAAGATGGCTGACCAATATTAAGACATAACCTTTAATTTACATACACTTCTCTAATGCCTTAGCATGGCAAGTCTTGGAAGTGAGCAAGGTGTGGTCAAACTCCCATGGCAGACAGTGGTGCGTGGGGCTGGCACAGGTGGAGTATGCAATGGGACAAGTGGGGTGTGGTGCTTACCTGGGCCTGCTTACATCCCTGATGGGCTTATAAGCAAATGCTTTGAGCCAACCAACCAGCCAACCAGCTGAACAACTGTGCCCAGAGCTGCCAACTCTCACGGTTTCACCGTGTGACACACGTTTTTGCCTGCCTACACACGCACCACACATCCACTTTCTCACATATAAGGTATGCATTACAAGATTCTACCACCATTTGCATACCCTCTTGGCTTTGCTGTCACTTTGCTTTTGCAAAAATATCCGGACCTGAGATTGGAGCAGAGTAGAAAACTAAAGATCACATTGTCTGAATTTACACTTGTTATTTGTGCATTACACCATTATATTATTAATGGTGAGAATATAGGCCATCTCTTCCCTGATTAGTTTGTGGAATAAATCTTACCTGTAAATCACAGGTGCATGAAATACAACACTCCTTAATGGTGGAGAAACGTAGGGAGGGAGGAAGCAGAGGGGGAGAAGTTGTTAAACTGGTTTCAAAACCCTTTCGTGTTCTGCTCTATTCTACTCTTACCTGTAGCTCTGATTTTATGTTACTATTGTACATCTGAACTTACTCGACTAGCTGGTAACCTCAATACAGGGCTTTCCTATCTTAGTCCTGGGTCGATAATTCAACTGTCTTTAGATATATAGGAAGCATACTTCATTACCTTTAGAGACAATTGTAGCCTATACACATGACATTATGAAAGAAAGCAATAATGTTTTTATCGGGATGATTCAATTAATTTAGTAAGACATTGAATAATATTGTTTCATGCAATTACTCTTTTTTTTTATGTGGCCATTTATTTTTCTGCAGTTGATCGGCTTGTACATTGAGTATCTTCCTGGCTAGGATTGAAAATTCTCGAATACAAGACACGTTTAAGTAGGACTTGAGGAAACAATGTACTTTTCATTAGAGTTTTTGTGTGAGTATGTCGGTTTGTCGTTCTCTGTCTATATTTCCATATTTATTTTGTGTTGACAATTCAGCCCAAACATTTCTATGACAAAAATTCACACTTCCAAACATTTCCATATGATCAACACCACAAAGTGATACAAGCCTTTAGAAGGGACTATGAAAAGGACACTCATGCAACAACATTCTGAATCCATCTCATCCAGCACAGAGTGGCAACCCAGCCATTGGAGGAAAGTCCAGCAGTGAAATGACCATAGCCTGAACTAGATTCTGGTTAAGATCTGACCATCAGATCTTTTGGATTTTGTACAGAGTGCATCTACAGATACAAATCAGGTGACAGCTCACAAATGATGAGTCAAGCTGAACCTAATCTCGGATCCACCAGTCGTAACATGTTATTCCAGAACTTCTGTGAGGAGACAGCACAGAGCCTAGGCCAACAAAAAACGGAAACTGCAATGGGTGGAGATATGCCTAGATTCCTGTTTATCAAGAATCGCTGTGTGTGGAGGCTAAGAGTTCAGACTGGGAGAAAAAGACAAGAATTAACTCAACCTTTTTGCCTGCAGACTGGCAGGTTGAAACAGCAGCAGCCTCCTGAAGTGGTTAGAGACTGTCCTGGAAAAATAGTCAGAGTTGTGTCTGCGGCAAAGGACAGGAATGTACCAAAAGCATGTGCAAGTACTTTTGACAGGTAGACTGAAATTGTCTTTTGGAATGTTCCCATGACAGGGCTGACACTGCTGTTGCTGTTTTGCTGTTGCCTCTGCAACAAAGAAATCAACACTGCTACTTATTTAAATAATTAGTCAAAACCAATAATCCAAATCCCTCTACATTTACATTTAGCAGACGCTTTTATCCAAAGCGACTTACAATAAGTACATTTGTCATAAGAAGTGAAACAATATATTACTGTCGGTACAGTAAAGACGTTCATAGAACCAAGTGTACTTAAGTACTAACAATCGCCAGGCTAACCCCATTCCCCGTATACAGCAGTGATAGCTTGCTACTGCAGATGCTACACAACATGCATACACAACACAATTAAGTACATGCTACACAACTAAGTACAGTGAGTGAATACAACCTGCATTAAGTGCGTTCATCAAGTGCCAGGACGTACAACAAACAATAGGGCAACAGACAAATAAGGGACTCTACTCTACTCTACGACTCTACATGTCATCTTGAATTCCAAAAACTCAGCAAAACCATATTAGTTGAAAATATGAAAATATGACAAGTTATAAAACTCAGTTCTAATAGCCTCCTCAGTCAGATGTCTAGCCTGGTATGTAGGCACTGCTCCAGGAGTGGGTTGCACCAACTGATTTTAACCATGCTTAGTCTCTCTATGCAGAGACCAATCTTTACAATGTCAACCAGTCTTTAAGTCGGTTGCACCAGTCAATCTTAGCTCTAACTACACTTGGTCTTAGCAATGCGCGTTCATGTGAATGACACAATACCAATACCTTCTTAACAATCTCCCAGTGTCTTGCTCATTTGTAGCTGATCGTTATCGAATTAATATGCTGTTGAACCAGCAGAAGAATACACTGACTGCCTAATGCCGCTTTTCCACCGACAGTACCAGCTCAACTCGACTCGACTCGGTTTGGTTCCAGGCATGTCGCGTTTCCATCAAAAAAAGTACCTCTTCAATGTGGCGGGTCGTAGAAAAGAACCTCTCCAACATGGGCGGGTCGTCATTAGGTTTTAATCACGGGAGACGTGATTCCCGGGAAATCAGAATCTGATCAAGACTATTTCCTGATTCTTGGGAAAGGTTATAATGGGAAATAAAATAAAATAAAAAGCGCAATGACTGCGCGTCTATTGTTGTCATACGGTAACGTTGATGGAGGCGAAACTCGAGCCCTGGGAAAGGAACGACACTAAAAAGAAACAGCGTAACGCTGATCCTCGGGAGCCGGTCCGTGGACTCCAGCCACGCCGGACACACACAACCACGCACAGCCTAACTCTAGCCCCGGGAAAGGAGCAACACACACGGCGAAACGCTGATCAGTGTCCCCCTCGGGAGCGGGTTCGTGGACTCCAGCCATGCCGGACACAATCAGTTGCCAGCAGCCTGTTTACATCACACAAAAGTACCTACTCCGCTCGCTTGGAACCTCGACGGAGGTAGTACTAAAAAAAGTACCCGGTACTAGGTACCGGGTACCAATACTCAATATATATATAACACTGTACAGCGAGTGAGGTCAAAACGGCCCTCCGCAGGCCCAGCCAGACGAACTTGGCCCCCACCAGCTTGGTAGAGGCCTTCACCCCCGGGTGGGAAAGGCCGTGGATGGCGTCAAAAACCTTACGCCTCAAGCCAGCAGGTACCATGGGGCGCGGTTGGCCAGTGGAGACGTCGCAGAGGAGTGTAGCGTTGGCCATGTCAAACACCACATCTTCCATGAGCAGCGCCGTGGGGGCCGTCCTGTAGGCTTGCACCTCAGAGTCCGCGGTCTGCTCCTCACGGACCCAGTGACCGCCCGGGAGAGGCAGTCGGCGACGAAATTGTCTTTGCCGGCCACATGCTGAATGTCAGTGGTGTACTCTGAGATGGCAGAGAGCTGACGCTGCTGTCGACCAGACCATGGCTCTGAAGACTTGGCCATGGCGAATGTCAGCGGCTTGTGGTCAACGAAAGCCGTGAACCGCCGGCCCTCCAACAGGAAACGGAAATGACGGGTGTATTTCCTCTCATTGTCACAGAGCTTCCTGCTGAAAAAGGCCAGCGGCTGCCAGGCTCCGCCCACCCACTGTTCACACACAGCCCCCACGGTGTAATCAGAGGCATCTGTAGTAAGAGCAATTGGAGCAGTGTTGGCCAGTGTGGTTTTGGCAGCATCAAAGGCATCAGTCATCTCTGGGGACCAATCCAACGCATCCGCCGGCCTCCCACCCCGCAAGGCGTCATACAAGAGTAGCATGAGTTGGGCCACATGGGGAAGGAAACGGTTGTAGAAGTTCACCATGCCCAGGAACTCCTGCAGGGACTTCACAGTGCGTGGGCGTGGGAAACTGGCGACGGCGTCCACCTTGGCAGGGAGGGGGATGGCCCCCTGCGGGGTGGCGTGGTGGCCGAGGAAGGTGATGGACAACCAGCCAAACTCGCACTTGGCCGGGTTGATGATGAGACCATGCTCACTGAGCCGGTGGAACAGCTGCCGGAGATGCGTCAGGTGACGCGCTGGCCACAAGAATGTCGTCCAAGTAAACAAACAGGAATGCCATGTCCCGCAGCACAGAGTCCATGAGGCGCTGAAACGTCTGCGCTGCACCCTTGAGGCTGAAAGGCATCCATAGGAATTCGAAAAGGCCAAAGGGTGTGATGACCGCTGTCTTGGGGACGTCCTGCGGGTGGACAGGCACCTGGTGGTAACCGCGCACCAGGTCCACCTTTGAAAAGATGGTGGCGCCGGCTAGGTGGGCGGAGAAGTCCTGTATGTGCGGCACTGGGTACCGGTCGGGGGTGGTGGCGTTGTTCAGGCGACGGAAATCACCACAGGGACGCCAACCGCCATCAGCCTTGGTCACCATGCGCAGGGGGGAGGCCCACGGGCTGTTGGAGCGGCGCACGATGCCGAGGTGCTCCATGGTGGCGAACTCCTCCCTGGCGGTCACGAGCTTGGCAGAGTCAAGGCGCCGGGCTTGTGCATAGACTGGGGGGCCAACCGTGGTAATGTTGTGCTCCACGCCATGCTTAGCCACCGCCGATGAAAACGTGGGCGTGGTGATGTCAGGGAACTCAGCAAGCAGGCGTTGATATAGGTCCCCGGTGGCAAGCGTGTTCGACAGACAAAGCGCCCCCACCCCTCCCAGCGTGCAGGGGTACAAAGCAAAAGAGAGGGCGTCAATCAGGCGGCAGTTTGTAACATCCACCAACAGTCTGTAAGCGCAGAGGAAATCCGCCCCCAGGAGCGACGTAGACACGCCAGCCATGACGAAATCCCAGCCGAAACTCCGCCCGCCGAAACACACTTCCACATACCTGGTGCCATAGGTACGAATGGGTGTGCCGTTGGCGGCGTCCATCAGGGGGCCATGCCCGCCAGCCATGGTGTCCACAGGCTTCGCCGGCAGGATGCTGCGCTGAGCCCCAGAATCGACCAGCAGCCACCGACCGGACAAGGTGTCAGTGATGAATAACAGCTTGTAGTCACGGCCAGCGCCCATAGCTGCTAATGAGCGCCGGCCCGGGCATTTCCCTGGGCGCCAAAACTGCATGCCTGGCGACACTGCTTGGCCTTGGCCCCAAACCTGGAATGGTAATAACACCACCCGTCCTCACGCTGTCGGCGGGCCGTCACAGCATCTGTGGTGTCCGGGTCATCCTTCAGGGGTGGAAGCGGGGCAGACGTGTGCTGGTGGGGCAGCAGTGCATGGACAAACTGCTGCCGGTTGGCGAGGAAAATCCTGTCTGCATCCACAGCCAGTGCCCGGTAGTCTCTGGAGGAAGGGAGGGGGGAGCTGGCCAGTGCGGTGCGCACGGGTGCTGGAAGCTGCCGCAGGAAAATGTGGGCGAAGAGGAATGAGGGATCCGCCGAGCCCAGCACAGCCAGCATCCTCTCCATTAACTCGGACGGCTTGCTGTCACCAAGGCCGTTCAGGGAAAGCAGGCGGTCTGCTTTCTCCAGCTCCGACCGTTCAAAGAGGTTCAACAGGAAAGTTTTGAGTGCGTCGTACTTGCCGTCAGCTGGAGGAGCCTCTAACAGCGCCATAGCCTTGGCTGTCGTCGAGGCATCTAAGGCCGCTACCACGTGGAAATACTTTGTAGCGTCCTGTGTTATTCACAGCTGGAACTGGGCCTCGATGTGTTGAAACCACGGCTGTGGGTTGTGCTGCCAAAAGTCTGGTAACTTGATGGTGGTAGCGTAGATAGCGCCGACATTAGCTGCGCCGCTAGCAGCGACCGGCGCCACAGCAGCAGCATTTTCACCACCGTCGTTGTATGACGATGTATTCAGCCATATCCAACTCGCGTCGGGGTCACCAATTGTGGAGTGCAATAAGTGAGGAGACAATCGGGGTCGTGACTGCCACAGACAGAGATGAGGCAGGAACTCCTCACACGCAGATTAAATTCAGCTTGCTGACTGAAAACCAGCTTTTCAACATTCATCCCCCCCTCCCCCATTCAGACGAGAGAAGAGATGCGTCGAGTCTGCTTTACTCTCCACTTCAATATGTATATAACACTGTACAGCGAGTGAGGTCAAAACGGCCACACAACATTAACCCGGAACTCGTATCATCACACCTCTCCCTTAAAGGTACAGTCCCTTGGTGAATGTCTCTATCAGTCTTACGCCTCTTACCCACTGTACACGTCCGTCGACGGAAGAGAGTGGGCGTGTCCGACGCATGGGGTAAAACACGATCTGCGTATAACGCGATCTGATTGGGTGACGGATCCGTCGCTGCCTGAAAATTTAAACTTTTCTCAACTTTTGGATGCAAGAGACGGAGCCAATTTGACAGACTGACCCACAATGCATTTCGGGAGCATCCCATGTAAAGTCAATGAGATCCGTCGACGGACGTGTACAGTGGGTTACTTGCGTACTTGTGTAAGAGGGGTTACTTGCGGATCACCACAGCGTTATAATTTATTTGCCTCGGGTGTACTGTGGAGTGGGTAAGACTGTTTTTATTGGCAGGCTAGCAGAATCCCGTCGACTTGTGCTAGCCTAGCACCAGCGATCACTGCAAATAGAAGGACTGAATGAAAAGTGTTGAAAACGGTCTCCAATGATAAATAACACTGGCTCACTGAGGTCTGATGTCTAAAATTGCGAACTACCCCTTAAATATGATGTAACTCTCCCAAGGTCGGTCGCCCCCTTTCGAGTCCTCCAACAGTCTAATCTTCTCTAACCTCCATGCAACTGGCTAGTTTGCCAGTCTTTTGTGCTCCTACAGCTTTCCACAGTATGCTCACGTATGTGGGTGTGGGACGCCCTCGTGATTGACACCAATGTGTTGGTTCCCACAGCACCAGCTGTGGGAACAAATGGGAGGAACCCAAGCGCAGACAACAGAGGTTGATTGAACCAGAGGTATATTGTAAGGAGGATGAGAGCAGTAGGGAACAGGAACAGGAGGAGGACAGGCGAGGATAGACTACAGGCAGGCAGGGCTACTGACAGGTAGGCAGGCGGATGAGCACACAGGGTGGATGGTAGGCAGGCAGATGAGCACACAGGGTGGATGGCAGGCAGGTACGGGGTTGGTGATCCTCGGGCAAGGAGAACAGGGAGATTACGAACAGGATAAAACATGGAACACAAAATGGAGGGCAGAGATGATGACTGGAGGTGGATGGCAAGTGTGCAAGTCGAACAGGTGTAGAGCCGGGGAAAACAAGGGAACACCTTGCACAAGAGGGGGAGACGGAGCAGAGTATCTGCAGGGTACGGCCACAGCCGTAACACCAGCTTGCTGGCTGGGAGCTCCTGGTGTCTGTCAATGACTGGCCACTCTCATTCTTCTGGATGTTACCTTCTCACTCAGCCCTGCTAGCCCTCCTTATAGATGCTTGTTGGTAACATGCTCATTCTGGTCGATGTTAAAGGGGACATATTATATCACCAGGTGTGAGTTTGATTAGCCATTAGAAGCCGTTTTGAAAATGTGCCGCTTCTGACATCACAGGTGGGCGTGTAGTATAATATGTCCACTGTTTCAGCATTCTGGTGTAACACCCATCCAGACTTCTGTAATGGCCTTTTTCCACCAACAGTACCAGCTCAACTCGCCTTGACTTGGCCCGCCTTTTCATGCGTTTCGATCACCAAAATGAGGTACCTGGTACCTTTTTAGTCTCACCTCCTTTGAGGTTTCAAGAGAGCTGATCTGATACTTCTGTGTGATGTAAACAGGCTGTTGGCCACTGATTGGCCAGAGAGTGACGCCACTGGACGAGTCATGATGAGCAGGACGTCCGAGCCTGACACCCGACACCCGGCATCTTTAAATACTAGCATCAGCGTTCAATCAACAATAGTGATTGATTATTGAACATGGCAGGATCAGCGCGCAAGAACACGCCGTTAACCGTTACAGAGGTGGAGACGCTCCTGTGTGTAGCCCTGTTTATGTGTCGCGTGGATAAGTATGTCACTGCAGTTTCGCGCATGCATGCTATGACGACCTGCCCACGCTAAATCGTGGCGAGTTGAGCTGGTACTGACAGTAGAAAAGAGGCATAAGGTAGGCTTCAGGGTCCAGGTTTCACAGCCATATAGGATAACAGACCCCACAAACTTAGCTCCAGAAGTTTAGCATGATGTTTCAGGGGAGCGCCTTCCTCCCTTTAAGGTCTTCCTGTGATGAGTTAACCCATGAGCCCATGTATTTGAAGTTATTGACTTCTTTCAGAGCAATACCCCCTGCTGTCATCAGGGGTGGATGGTCCGGGAAGATGTTTGGTTTGTGATTAGTTTGGTTGTCTTGGCATTTAGCTTAAGACCAACCTTGCTGCTGAGGTGATGAATGAGTAACTCCCCACTCTGCAATACACAATGGGGTCATGGTCATGTACAGTACATGTACTGTGCCGTGCTCCTGGACTCCCAAGAGCTCTACTCCCCTTTCCTCAATGTGCTAGCTCTGCATGCCTTGCTTCTTCTCTCACTATGGTTACATTGAAGGTTCCAATATTAAGTGTTCCCCATCAATGCAAGATTGCATTAGATGGTGCACCATGGTCAGACTGAACCCTGGTTTCAGGTTTGGCGTCCTGTCGTCATGCTGCCCCCCATGGGGGGGACCAGCTCCATCATCTGCCCCGTGATTCCTGAGAACTTCTGCCACTGGAAGTATAGATTTGTGATGATTGGATCACCTTACCGCCATACTGCAACTTTACAATGTGCATAATATAAGAACTGTGGGGTACAACTCCTCGCAGCCCTACTCTGGCCATTTAGGGCATAAGCCTTTATCTGCCCTTTACTCTACTACCTTCAGGTTGCATGCAGTTTGGAGCCAGGCCCGGGCAGCACCTGTGCTTTTTGTTCAAAGTGACCTTCTAGATGGTTTGCCATCCAAGGCTTGGCCCCATCTGCTTTGTGCTATTTGCCCATAGCTTGGACAGTGGTCGGGAGACGCAGGGCATATCCATACACGATGGGCCTTTATGCCTTCTCTCTGATGAGCTTGGATATCCCCTACAGTTAAGCCTGAGACCGCGAGGTATCCAGTCCCATGTGTGGCCATGGGGAGACACTGCAGGAGTCTAAGGCGGTGAAGAGGCTATGTACCAGCAGAAGGAGGCTAATGCACTCGGCTCCTATTTTCACCCCCTGCAAAGAGGGCTAGCTTAAATAATAGTATAATAATAATATATTATATATAATATAATAGTAATAATAATAGCTGAAAGCAGAGAATAGCAAGCAGGAGCCTGCAGCATGCACTTCAAGCATTACACCACAGTACTACTGCCCTGGCACATCACACAGGTCTTCTATCATGAACTTAACGGGCTCTCTGGTATACATGTATATCCAACATATCCCCCATACACTGCTTGTGAAAAAAACAACTAAATCATGTTTAGTTGGTCCAGTAGTCCTGTAGTTAGATCTTAGCGATATTATTTGTGAAATTTGTACAAATAATGTAGTACTACAAAGGCACTGAGAATATCTGTTTAGAGGGAACTGCCTCTGTATGTGCCAATTGAGATTTTAGACCGCTCCTGACTTATTTCTGACCAATCCGGGCATGTCTTCCCTGATTTGTTTGGGGAATCCATCTGGCCTGAGGGTGGGGCCGTTTCCAGTTTTACCGCTATGTTAAGGTGTAGGACAGGGGTCCCCAAACTTTTTCCAGTGAGGGCCACATAACTTTTCCCTTCTCTGATGGGGGGCCGGGTCAGTTTGTAACAGAAAAAGTGTGACGATCGCAGTGGTGCCTAAATGTAAGAATTTATTGTTTTCCAAAAAGCCACACATAAGCAAATATGAATAACCCTTTCTGAGATCAAATAACCCCCTCTGTGTTCTTCACAGAAAAATTTAACTCAGGAAATATATAATAACACTATTTATGAAATCAATAAAAATCAAATAACCCTCTCTGGGTTCTTCACAGAAAAAAAGTCAGGAAATATGTAATAACAGTATTATGAAATCAATAATACCCAAATAACCCTCTCTGGGTTCTTCACAGAAAAAGAGTCAGGAAATATGTAATAACAGTATTATGAATACCCAAATAACCCTCTCTGGGTTCTTCACAGAAAAAAAGTCAGGAAATATGTAATAACAGTATTATGAATACCCAAATAACCCTCTCTGGGTTCTTCACAGAAACAATGCTTCTATTGTGCTGTGCACAATCTTGGTAAAAGTTCAGCTTCAGTTGTCACAGCAAAATCTCTTAAATGACTCATATGAGCAGTCTCTCAAAGTTCTTGTGTTCTTTCCTTATAGTCCAGTTGTGTAAGTTCCAGTATTATAGCCTAGTAGACACCAGTGTTTGCTCTCTCTCATCAACTTCCCCCTGAAAAACACAAAGCAAGCAGGCTGAGAAACCAAACTAAGTGATACAGCACCTACACAGCACAATACATTTCAATACAAGTATGGTTGTGGAGATGGATTTTTTATAGTGAGCTTACCTATGTACTGTATGTTCATCAGTGTGAACTGTGGGCCTGCATCTGGCTGGTGAGAAGGTGTTTCATGCGTGAAAAGGTTTGCTCGCAGATATACGTGCTGCCAAAAACTGTGGACATCTTCATTGCGTGTTTTTTTATGTTAGGGTACGTGTCTTGAGGGAGGGCGGCATAGAAGTCAATGAGACTGGTGGGCTTGAATGAGTCTTTCAGAACATCACAGCTCTGTAACTCGGCCAGCTCAAACTGATAAGAAGGCTGGGCTTCATCGATGTCGGCAACAAAGGGGTTCTGGAAAAGACGGATTTCTTTTGCATGAACATGTAGTTCACGGAATCGCACACCGAACTCCGCCTTCAGCATTTCTAGTGCTTCCACACACTTTTCAGCTGGGAACGGGACCGCTGGTTTCTCTGCAGAAAGCTTTTGGGTAGCAGGGAGATGGGTGAAGTTGTGCTTTTTCACTTGCTCCAAAAGCAGCGCTTGTTTCACCTCAAATGCTTTTATGTGGGAATACATGTCGCAAATGAGTTTCCCCTGGCCTTGTAGCTGCAAGTTAAGGCCGTTCAGCAGTTCTGTCACGTCTGTAAAAAATGCGAGGTGCCATTTCCATTCTGGGTCGATCAGCTCTGGGACCGTTTTGCCTTTTGAATGAAGAAATGCGTTAATTTCAGGTAGCAGCTCGTAAAAACGCCTCAAAACTCTGCCGCGGCTCAGCCATCGGATCTCTGTGTAGTATAATACATCTCCGTGCACAGACTCCAGGTCAGACAGGAATTGTTGGAACTGCCTGTGTTTAAGTCCATTTGCTCTGATGAAGTTTATGCATGATACCACCACCTTCATGACAGAATCCCACTTCAACACTTTGCAGCACAGTGCTTGCTGGTGAATTAGGCAGTGCACTTGTAGCGGGGCGGTGAGACCCCGCTCTTCCATCTCCCGGTTCATGCGTCCTATCAGACCCCGAGTCGCGCCCACCATACTCGGAGCCCCGTCAGTCGTGATGCTGGCAAGCTTTGCCCAGTCCAGATCCAACTCTTCGATGGTTTGACATACTTTGCCGAAAATATCCTCCCCCGTCGTAGTGCCTTTCAGACTTTGGAGGGCTGCCAGCTCCTCGCACATGTCAAAATGTGCGCTAACTCCACGAATAAAAATAAGAAGCTGCGCTGTGTCTTGCACGTCCGTGCTCTCATCAAGTGCTAATGAAAAAAAGTCAAATTCTTTTGTCTTCTGCTGCAGCTGGGCATATACATTACCCCCAATTTCTTCAACGCGTCTGGTGATTGTACTCGAAGACAGACTCACGGCATTAAAAACATCTTTCTTCTCGGGACACACCTCCTCCACGACAATATTCAGACATTTCTTGACAAACTCTCCCTCAGTGAAAGGTTTACCGCAGCTTGCTATCAGTTGAGCAACACGGAGGCTGGCACGAACAGATGAATGGTTCAGCTGAGTTTGGCGTACAAATGTAGTCTGCTGAGCTAACAGTCCACTTTTTAGCTTTGCTAGTTTGTCTGCTCGCATTTGGCCTCGCAAGCTATCATACTTGTCTTTGTGATGGGATTCATAATGTCGGCGCAGATTGTATTCTTTGAATACCGCCACAGCCTCTTGACAGATGAGACAAACAGCCTTTTCTTTGCATTGAACAAAAAAATAATCGTGTGTCCACTGCAGGTTAAATACCCTGCATTCTGAATCAATTTTTCTCTTACCTAACCTTTTTGCCATTATTCCGTTCTGGGGGGTTCACGTTTTATGATTAGGGCAAAGACAGTGAGGTCGTTAGCAACATTTTTTTAGCGTCATAATTCAATTCAAATGAGCTTTATTGACATGAGGAAACATTTCAGGGATTCAGTCGGGGAGGCTCACTTCACCCAGTTCTATGCGTGCATTGGTCTCGATCGCGTGGCCCGACTGAAAAAATAATAATGCGGGGGGGGGGGGGGGGGGAGGGGGGGAGGTAATGCGTCTCTGATATTGGAAATTGTTCAAGGGGCCGGGTCAAATGTGGAGGCGGGCCGTATCCGGCCCGCGGGCCGTAGTTTGGGGACCACTGGTGTAGGAGCTTACACTGTATAATTATATGAAAACCCACCGTAGGATTTTGATCAATCTGGCAAATTATAACGTTGTCTATTGCTTACATCAGCAACTTGATGCTGATGTAAGCTGAAAGCGGAACAGAGGCCATGGCGGCAAAAGCAATAGTGTGATGGATTTGTGATGAGCGCCACGCAGCAACATGTACAGTTGAGTTGAGTTTTTGGGGGTTTAGGTTCTAAATTTTGTTCTCCATGCTTTACTGATCCTTCTTTTCAGGCCAATTGGTTGGTCTTTTCACCAATTTGCATTTATAATAGGCTACTCCCTGGGTGCTTTGGCCCCATCATATCGAGGCCAATGAAATATAGGCTACATAGAAGAGCTAGAGTAGCCATTCCTGACAATCTCAAAGGTTTACAGCAAATAACTTGATTCAGAAATATTGACTTTTCCAAAAAGTCTATGTTTTTTATTTTGCAAGAGACAGCGTCCCTGTGCAACAATCAACCCACCGCACGAGACCATTTCTATTTAAAGCCAGTCTACTTTCAAAGAGGGCCTCTGACCTAATTAAAACAGTGGGCCAGGGTGGTCAGCCTTGTGAAATGTCTCAAACACTAAATGGTACAACACATGTTTTTTTGCTAGGGTAGAAGCATTCTGGTCTTATTTTTTCAATGTTCTACACATCCGGACAGCAATCAATATTGATCTAGCTTACTACGATGTGCTACTATGACAACTAGCTTTCCAGCCAGCTAATGCTCATGGTAACGCTATAAAGTTACAACACCGTTCATTCACTAATGTTTATTTAGTGTGATTGTTTTGACCATGGGTAACAGCGCTGTGCTACCCCACAATTTAATTTGTCATATAACGTTAGCTACAGCTGTATGGGTAGGCGACTCATCTAATGGCAAGTCAGCGGTACGTTAGCTAACATACTTGCGGCTATTTCATGAGAATGAAATGACAACTTGAATAAACAGGACTTAACTTAATGTGAATAAAACCTTTAAATATTCTATATATAATGAACATGATTTCTGCCTGAGATCATTTTCCACTGAATGTTTATGGCCTTATCTTTTACAGATGATTTGAAACAAAAACATACATACTATTAAAATGTACAATCGAACACACACATACACAAACACACACACAAAATGCGACTAGATCATTGACTAGAAGTAACATAATTCTCAAAGTTGCCTTGCCCTATTTTCTGGAGGTTCTTTATTTTGAAAGTTACATTATCATAAAGATATACAAGTCTATATGTAAACAACCTGTCGTACTATTTTAAATTTACAGTGTAGCTGATCAAATTGTCTACATTCAAGAGAACTGTCCTAATAATTGACTTGTTGTATATATATATGTATACATAATACATAATCCTCAATATATTGCAAATTGTATGTATATGCATAACAATATTAAGGCACATATTTCGATGTGATGATGGTGTGCCAAATGTTGATGTGGTGCCATATGTGGACGATGTGGCAAAATGTATTCACCTGAGAGAGGGACAACCTGTTCTCTTTTGTCTGACCTTTTCTCATAATTTTTCCTCTGAAGCAAGATGGGGATGAGTTATGTGAAAGTATTATCACCCTCCTGTGCCTCTTTGAAAGTCCCAAGTGTGCTCCCATCTGAGGCAGAAGTTGTGAAAATGGCACAAACAAGAAACATGGTGCACTTCCAGAGCCTTGAAAATATAGATTGCCACCTGGTCTTCATAATGCCAAATGCCCTTTTGGTCATAGAACAGGCCTTTGGATGGTGCACGTGGAACGTTGCTGCAACTGCTCTCCTCACTGGCTCCCTGTAAGTTGTTGAGTGTGATGGGCCATGTCATATGGCGCATTTCCACCGGAGGGTGCGGGTCGGTACGGGTCAGTATGTCATGTTGCTGCACGGTTCGCGTTTCCACCGCCAAAAGTGGGCGTCATCCGGACTGAGCCGTATTGAGCCGTACTCATCTCACAATACTCCTCCGTTGGGGTACTGAGACGCTTGAAAGGGTGCCAGCAAGTTCGAGCTACACACGCCGTCTGTTAATTGGTCGATAGAATTGTCACTTCCGTGCGACAGGGGTTTAATAACAAACAAACACAGTACCCGCAAGGTATTTCTGGACAACGGCGAAAGCTTAGTTTATTGAAGAAAACGTTGCACAAAAGTTTGACGTCCTACATTGTTGATCTTTGTTTATTGTGCGCCTTCTTCTTTTTCCTTGGATTTATTAGCAGGCTACACTGTGTTGGGCCCGGCTTCAACTCTGCCCTACCATAAGGGTACTGTCGGTGGTGGAAATGCGAGCCGTAACTGAGCTGGGCTATACCACACCCTCACTACTGGGCTGAGGCGTGCTGGGCCAAAGCATATCCACCGGTGGATAAGAAACTTGCAAGCCAACAGTTTATACCCAATGCCCACTGACTTACCTCTCCTCTCCACAATGGAATTACTAGTTTCTTTGTTTTTTTATCTAATGTTTGTGTGTGTGTCTATGTTAATGCTAATGTGTGTGTGTGTGTGTGTGTGTGTGTGTGTGTGTGTGTGTGTGTGTGTGTGTGTGTGTGTGTACTAACCATAGACTATATGTATGCAGTAGCTTGCAAATTGCAAAGCTAATGTGCAGTGATCCATGGTATAGACGTTCCTGGCATGACTGCATCCGGTTTTAGGTTCAGTCAGGAATGATTTAAACCGGAATGTCTGTTTCTTTTTATTTAAGCTGTGAGACAAAACTGACTAGTCTGCTGCTCTCATGGGTCTTCCGCCCGTGTGCACATCAAAACCAAGGTTCCTACAGCTGACGTTCTGTTCTAACTAGGTTAGGGTGACCAGACGTCCCTGGGGACAGTCCCCGTTTTCAGTGACCTGTCCCCGGCTACTGCTGTCCCTGGAAATGTCCCCGGATTTGACTGTGACTGAAAGATCCGAACCCCCACCCCCCGTTAACAATCCCGTCCGCCCGCAAACCCGCACCCCCCCCCCCCCGTCAACAATCCCGTCCGCCCGCAAACCCCCCCCCCGTCAACAATCCCGTCTGCCCGCAAACCCCCCCACCCCGTCAACAATCCCGTCCGCCAGGGGAAGGGCAGTGTCCCCAAAATGTCCCCTGATTTTGTCTCAGAAATCTGGTCACCTTAAACTACGTCCCACCTCTGCCTGGGCAGAGAGTAAATCATAGTTTAAGGGTTACCCGTGCCACCCCTGGACATGCCCCTGCACTGTAAATAAAGATTACATGGCGTCATGTAATGAGATGTGACAAAAAAAAAAGCTTTGTGACAATATAATCACAGTCTGTAATCGTTTACTGTATGTGAAACAAAATTGGGCCCTGTTTCCCCAGAAGAGGGTGTAGTCTGACACGATGTGAGTTACATCTTTACACTAAGAATTTAGAAATTATGGGTATATATACACATATCTATATATTAGGTATATAGATATATATTTAGTAAATAAAAATGCAAAGGCTTAGCATCATCATATTTTCCCCGTCTTGCTAGTGTAGCAAGAGCAGCATGTCTAGTTATTTGTTTTATTCTCCTGAACAAAAATATTTGAATGATCCTGCAAACAAAGAAAGTTATTATATTATAAACTGATATTGGGAGACATTTCCACATAGCTCTAAAAGCTGTTTATAAAGCGTATTAAGTATTTTTGATGAAAGCTGTATTATGAAGAAGTATTTTTGAGTATAGTTTGTTTTTCCTTATGATGACAGAGAAGAGACAAATCCAGAAGAGTATTGGCTCAAAACTATGTTTTAATAGTTTTATGTATTATTTTTTTCTTTTTTTTTTATAAATTTGGGAAAATACGCTCATTAATATAGCATGCCACTATTCATTATAGTTGGTCCATCAGCCCTATAGCTGTTATTCTCACACACTTTAATGATCCCAAGTCCCAAAGTCCCAAAAAAGTGTTTTTTCCTTTTCCACATGTGCCCGCAAATGTCTTAGCTTGCATATAACTTACAAGCTGGCAGAGCTTGACGTTTCACTATACTGTCAATCTGAAAACATACATCATTATTTTTTATCTCCCTTTTACTGTTTTGTTTTTGAGGACTGAGCTAAACCATCATGATCATAACTGCTCTCTGCTTTATTTTGATGATTGTTGTTAAAAAAAAAAGGTTCCTGAAGTTCTGGTTTAGGACAATCGAAGCGTGTATGAACTTGATTCATTAGTGCAACAGATATCTCAATACTTGTATACTACACAGAATACATGTTATTGTGTCTGTGTGAACATACACATCTGTAGTGTGTAACTGCGTTCACATTTAAAAAAAGCTAATATGTTTGCATGTTTGCGCGTTCGTCTGAGTTTGTGATTCTTTTACTTGTTGTGGAAGTAGTAAGAGACGTCGGATAACCCAACTCAGTCGTTTAGGATGCATAATATTATCCGGAGACACCCACAGCTTTTGGCTGCATAGTTCTATAATATATATATATATATTATATAGCTCCCGGAGTACGGCTCCGGGAGTGTGCAAACGTCAACAATCCCTTTCTCCTCCATATTGTGGTTCAATATGGACTTCAGGGAGTCAAAGCCAAAGTTCCTTTCCCCCAAATCCTTCTCCACCATGGCCGAGATAACCACTATGAGTCTTTACTTGTTGTGGAAGTACCACAGACGACGCAGGGATATATTTTAACTTAAATATTAAGTTCCCCCTGCTGGCCACATCTGGACCTACATATCCCCAGTGCACATGGTTGAACACAAAATGGCTGACCTTGTAGTACAATACTCTAAGTGTGTTTTATGTTTGTGCTAATATCGATACAATGTAAGCTATCACACATTTCAGCAGAATATATATAATTGTTAGTTTTTTTATGAAACATTTTGGTGAGTGCTTGCACTGTTGCTTATATTAAATCAATATCATATAACCAAAGCAAAGATCCCTGTGGTTTTGGGAATTAAATACAGTAAGCCTATGTGTCAAGAGCTAATTAAAGGTTGTGTGTTTGAATGTTTATATTGTATTGTAGAGACATAAACTGGCGCTTTTTCATGAGTTTCACAACAATGGTCCAGACTATTCTTAGTTATGCCCCTCCCACCAGACCCTTCCCCCACAGTCCACTTCGCTTTAACAATGAGGTAAAAATCTCCCTCCTATACAATGAGACCTCTCTTCTGCTTCTTGCTGATCCGACGTTGCTTCACCGTCGATGTTTCACATGTTTTAGGCAAATGATCCACTCCTGAGTGTCTAGCGTGTGTCAAGTGCGTACTTGTAAATAGAGAAATCGCGTCCCTCTATTGATGATACTTACCCTTACCAAACAATTTCAACACCGAGACTGCTCGACGTCTCACGTAGACTACCACGAAACGGCTGCTGTGTGGCAGCTGGACTCCTTCCACGTTGGTGCTCTATGCAGACTCTTCCTCCCCCTCCCCTGGCTGACGGTTTCGTTGGCCACTCCACTAAAGAGGAGGAGTCTATAACTGTGGCAGACCGAGGGTGATAGAGGCAGTCTTGAAGCACGCTGAAACGCTTTTTGTTTTGGTAGCTCTTGCTAGTCTTGCCGGTGAGCGCTGAAGTATACCGGCGGTACATGAACTCCGCATCTAGTCATTTGCCCGTTGGACTGTCGTTGTGACGGACCTGGGAGCGCACGAGCGGGAAGCGGCGGATTTCAGTCAATGCATCGGTAGAATTCGCGGGAAGGTTGCCGAGTAACTAGGAATCGGTAAGTACCCTATATAGTTTATGTTATAGCGATACATTCTAGCTTCTACCGGTATCTTAAGCGAAAAGACCCCGTATTGCAAATGGTAAATGAATTAATAGCAGTATAAATCCGCTCTTAGATGTCCTGATCTTGAAATCGTGAGCTTTATCCTGGTTTTGGGACTACAGTGACCCCTGCAGGTGAGGATTTGAAGCAGTATTCACGAAAAGAAAGCTAGTGTTTCCGGGTAGCATAGTTGTCCGTTAGTAACTGGCATACGATATTATCGTTTTAATTTATGTAATAAATGAGTTGTCAAGTGTGTTGTCGATGGAGTTTTATATAAAAAAATGGCCATCGTTTTCACAACAATTCTAGCTGATATCCATACATTATCTATTATCTAGCAAGCCGTACATGTGTTGTATTAAATCAAAAGTAGGCAAACAAGTTGCACACCATTTGTTCATGCATAAACACCCATGACAACATTGGTGAAGGCTGAGTGCAGCATTGCAAGGATTTTTATGTTAATGAATGCAAGTTAAGGCTTAAAACAACAATTTCTTGGTTGCTTTCTTACATTTACGCTATTGCTTATTGGTTGAGAAATTTACCATTTCATTCCAATGCCTTTCATTTAATTTAGATTTTACATTTCGATCCCCATAGTCTGTTGTAAATATAAGATTTGAAAACTGATGTAAATAAGTTTCACTAAAGTTGGACTTACTTTTAGTACTTTAACGCCCTCCATGAACATACATGGTACAGTCCTGCAGTAGTTTTCTGTTGAGGAAGTAGATCTAGGATATGGGTGTGGCTTAATGTCTACCCCATTGCAGCTGCATTTCTTGTGCTTGTTCATCAATACAATTTTGTTAAAAGTAGATTTTTGAAGTGCTACAGTATAACAATGCTCATGACATGTTCATTATTTTGGTTCCGTTAGTCCTCCTTGATAACGACTAGAGCCCCACTCATCATGGCTCCACCCACTCATCATATGTTTCTGAGTTAACTTTCCCTGCAGATTATATGCTTACTTAGTTGTAGCCATTTTGGGCTAACTGCATGGCAAACAGAAAATAGAAACATCCCCCTAAAATCAAAACATAGAAATTAATAACATGCATTGTTCTCCAGTATTCCAATATAAAATACATATTCTTCATTCTAAACAACTGCCGTAGACCTGCAAAAGACCAGAATCAGATTAAACCAGTGCCTTAGTTAGTTTATTTGTTGTCCCCTTAGGGAAATTCTTTTGCAGTGTTTCCTTTCGTCACTTCTCATTTCTTCGTCATAGCCACATGAAGAACATGCATAAAAGACACTTTTGCATTTGACATAGATGACAACATACATACATTGGGGTTGGGGTACAGGGGCATACATACATTGTGACATACATTATCTGTGGGGTTTTGCTTTGTTGTGTAATGGGATGGCTGAGGGGATTAGGCTCCTGCTGAAACTGGCTTTTTTGCATTTTATATTAAGTCATGCTATGAAAGCCTCACTTCTAGTAATACACAACGTTGCAAAATACCTGGTTAAAGAAGTGATATTATTATATATATTATGCCACCAGGTGTGAGTGTGATTAGGCAATAAAAATCTGCCTTTCCCTGAGGTGAACACGTCACTTAAACACAGGAAGAGGCAGAATTTCAAACGGCTTGTAATGGCTAATCACAGTCACACCTGAACAGAATATATCTGGTTTAGCAGTAGCATACTCAAACTTGGGTCTCTCCCTAAAAAACATTAAACCAAGATGACCCATTTATAAATGGTTCTGAATAATGAAGCATGATGTTGGAAGGTTGAAAACCTGGATCTTTCAAGTCTTGTCACGTGTCTTCCTCATATCATATTGTGGCTGAACATGGAATTTCCATTGTGCAAATAAAACTCAATCCTATGTCATTAATCTAAGATGAAATGACTACTATCCAGACCATTGGTCATGCCCTTGCTTGTACCAGATTCTCCGCTTCAACCTGTTGACACAATACTTAATCTATCCCATGCTCATTTTAGTCTGGCAGACTGTACATTTCATATTGGAAAAACATAACATAAATGGGATACGTTTTTGTCATTTAATCATCCAGCATAGGATGACATTAAATCGCACAGTACTACTCCACTTACAGATGCAACCGAATGAGACAGAATCAGTTGCTGAGCTGGGCAATGGGGTAAAGTAATTTACCCAGCTTTTTTAGGTTACATAAGGTAAAGGGTGATGTTGATAGCCATGGAGCTAAGGAGGCACAGTCAAACCCCCTTGTGTTTTGTGGAAAGACATTCTGTCTGTGTCACATGGAGCTGCGCCTAGTTGCAGTGGTGGCCATTTTGAGTTTCAGCATGCATACAAAAAAATACATCTAGCTTGGGGATGGGGGATGGGCAAAATATCGAAGCTAGCTCATGGGATTTTCATAGGAATTTCATAGGAATAAGACATAAATCCTGTACACACACACATATATATATATATATATTTCAGTTTTAAAATGCCGTGATTGTGATTCATAATAAAATACAAATAGTCTTTAATGAATCAGGTGGACCATGTCAGAGCTGAAATCCCTAGTATAGTTTTCCTCTAGCTGGGCTTTTGGCTTCAGCCTGGGCACAGCAAAGGATAGTAACAACATATTTCTCTTTTGCTGGTTTGGATCCATGGCTGCTAAAAGGAAGCACCCCTCTGCTAAAATGGTACAGTCCGTTCTCTGCCGTTTAACTCTAGAGACCGTGTGACTGAGTGGGGGATGGGTATATGGATGAGTGGGGGATGGGTATTTGTGCGCTCGGTCAGTCTGTGGACTGCAAAACCTGGTGTGCTGCTAGCATGAGCTTGTGTGGACATCAAGGTGGAGTTCTTTCTCCTTCCAGTGTGTAGAGAAAGTCATCTTTATTTGGAATGTTTGCAGACTTTTAGCTTCCATTGTCTTTCTTACAATTATAGCATGATATTTATAACCCCTCCATTTTAAGGTACCCAGGTTACATGAAATAACCTTTTTATATACATCTGCAGTGGTAATTTATTAGGAAGAGAACATGCTAATATGCCGATATCCCTGAGCTGCGCATGCCTAAAGAAAAGAACAACCACGTGCCTGCCTCAGATGGAAGCTTCTGGCTTCCCCCTCCCTCCCTCCCTTTCTGAGTTCTCTCTGTTCAGCGCTGGTTAGCATATCAAAACCAGAGGAAATCTTGCGCACCACTTCAGCCCAATAGTAATCTTGAGTTCTTGAGTTATTGTGATGATTATTATTAGAATCTACATATATTGGCTTTGGCTGATTTTATCATTTATAACAATGCATTTTACTTAACTTATTTTTATTTTACTTTAATATAATACACCAAAGCCCACTTGTGTACAGCATCTGTTAAATATTTTTCACGTAAAGGTAATATTAATTTATTAAATAGAAGCTGGTTATGATTTTAAATGAACAAAGACCTGTTGGCGCTGACACAAGGGAAATGGAATTAAACATTCATGATCATGAAAGTTCATGAATATAAATAATTATTGATAATAAATCTTCATAACCAAAACACACAAAGCAAATATATGTGAATTTGCTTAACATTTTGATGCCAGTACTCATAGTAGTACTGGCACTACTAATTTTTCTTTCTCTTGTGAAGTATAAACAAGAATCCAAAATCTGCAAGTTAACCGATTTAACAATGTGGCGGTAAAGTAGCATGATTAGTAGTAACAACACTTTGCAGACAGTAAGGAACATGTGGATAGTGTGCATTAAGAGCTGCTAGCCATACAAGTTCAAACAGTGTGGTGCAGGATCAGATTTCTCTGGAGTGGAGTCATTCTTGCAAGATATTTTCTTTTTTAATAGACAAATTGAAAAGTTGCATTTCATTTCATGCATATCCTAGTTCAGATATTGGCATTTTGCTTGGGGACTTGGAACAGCTCTCTGCAGCAAATGCCAGATGTAACCACTTCACTGCCTCTTGCATAGAAACCACACTCATATTCAGACTGGGCAAAAGTCCTTGAAATAGAAAAGTACACAATTGTTTGACTGTGGACAATTCATAGTGCGACAGAATCATGTGATAAAGGCTGCTTAGTTACAGTAATAAATGGGACTATTAATAATGTAGGTTCAATATTCTAAAGTCCATAAGTCAACAATGCTTTGGAAATGTTTACCTGTATAAAATAATGGTATACCATTTTACTTGACTGTGATGCATGTTGAGTATGCTGCCTTCAGCCACATGGGTGGCCATTTTGTGTTTCGGCATAAACTTGAGAGTCAAAGATGCACTGGGGTGGCTACTAGTGACACTACTGTTCGAAGGCTGAGTCAATGAGCCGTACTCTATTGCGTGACTCTGAAAGATGTCTGGAATTATATTGGCTTGTTTTTCGTGTTTACTTCTGCAGATTTTGTTGTGCGATGTGCGTACTATATGAAGTTGGGTGCCGCAGAGAACTTCTATACTTACTAACATAACACAGTTGGCCTAATGTGAAAATAAATATAACGTTTTCTGGGGCAGACATTTTTTCTGTATTGTATTCTGTATGTAAGAGAACCATCTCTTGCATAATGGTTTAGTCCTTCTGTGTTCTTAGTTTAGTTTATTTTAGGCTGCTGTAGAGTAGACTACCCTTCTTTTTAGTGTGCACATTTGCTCGGACTTCTGCTTCTTTGCTTGCTGCTTCTTTGTTAGCTGCTTGTTTGCGAGCTGCTTCTTTGCCACACTGCATTTTGCTAGCAAGCGGCTGATGGCTAGTTGCACAATGTTCAACTTTAATGGAATTTTTTAGCTTATTTCCTTATTTCTGAAGGAATTTATAATCACTGTTTCCAATAAATTTTTTTTTGCAAACGCTTCAAACCTGGTGTTAAAAATTCAGTTTGACAAAATGTATGGCATTTCTGTTTTGAATTTGACCCAGTTGAATTCAAACCGTTACAAGATCTAGGGGTTTATAAATGTTAGCTTATATGGCTTGATGGTTAAATAATCTGATTTGCTATCTAGGAGATGTTGAAGGTTTGGTCGTAGGTTGCTTCCAATCTCTAATATCAGTGGTTGCTAGGCTGTCATATACACATTATCTTCAGCAAATCTTCATAATGTCCACATGACATTTTGTGGGTTGAAGGAAGATAGTACAGTGCAGTTACTTGATGAAGATGGGTCCAGACTTTGATAGGTGCTTATTAAAAACCTCCAAAATGATAGGTTGGCTGTAAATTGACTGCTGATGCCGAGCTAAAGTAGACCTCTGATTATTATTTTTTGCCCAAAAGACTTGAACTCACTATTTGGCCATTGCTCTCCAGTCAATTTTGCTTCACTCTTCTCCTCTCCACTAACTCCACTAACACAACATCTCAACTTTTTGCTTTGGATACTACATGCATTAGGGGACAGTAGCCCAAAAGATATATAGATATAGATAGATATATCAATATTTAAAAAACACTCTGGAAAGCCAGAAAGAAAAGCCAGAATGTTCAATAGTTTCGTATGACTCAAAATAGTTGATGACTCCTAATTGTTGATCTTGATTAGCGTAATGTAACACTGCACAGCCTGTATGTTAAATCAGGCTATATGAACAACATTTATAAAGCTTTTATATATTTATGTGTTTTACCATTTATCAAGCATACCTGACTTTAATTAATTAAAAAGTGCTTACTTGGAGAACACTGAACAAGTAATAATTATGTGTATACTCTTAACTACTAGTGGCTATGCACAATGTAAAGTTGGGAGTGTTAGAGCCCCCCCGCACCCATTTTATGCACTAACATTCCATTATGGGGTTGAGATGTTGATAGAGAGGGGGATGGGTGTTGCTACATGACAGGATATGCAGTGACCTTCCCTGTGCTAGTGTAACCTTCGCATTGCTTTAAAAAAAAGTGACAGGATTTTAAACAAGCTTGTATATCTGTTACTTATTAGTGTTACTATTTCTGACTTTGTCATTTGATCTGCTTTGTATTTTGTAGTTCAGCAACGTCGGTGATGGTACAGTCCCTTTTTAAGCTCCTCCCTTTATTCCTTCCTTTGTGCTCCTGGCCTCCCTCAAAGTGCCAAAGAAATGGATCCTTCAGTGAGTCTCATTTCATAGTCATTGTTCCCTACCTTACTCTCAAGATGTTTTTTCCTAATTATTTTGATCAGATGTGTTCATTGCCGTCAAGCCATTTTACTATTGTAAATCAGACGTTTAAAACATTCCCCCCTCTGGTGAAATGGTTTCGTCCATGTGTGAGAACAGCAGTGGTTGTTCCAGAGTGGGGGATGGGAGCTGCTCTGTGGACTAGTATGTCAGGGTGTGCGCTCGTTTGGACTGCCAGCTAGCTTCGCAATGTGCAGATTACTTTGTACATGCTTTGTTAAATGTTACTTAATTTATTAAGTTGTGTTCATTGAGGCGTTTTAAATGTTGTGTACACGTATTGTTCTTTGGTGTTTAATCCTTTTAGCATTCATTACTAATATTGTATTTGTCAACATAGGTAAAACCTTCTTTGTAAAGTTTTAACAATACATCCCTCTGAAAAAGTGCAATGGTACAGCTTGTACTTAGTCCCGTCTCTTTAAATCATTGTTATTTAGCCATGTGCGGCCGTAATTAGTAGTTATTTTAAAGGCCTGCCAACCACCCCTATATATCAGTTAACCCCTCACCCCTTAAAGGCTGCTTCCAAAGGTGAACTTTTCTCTCTTACTAAACCATTTGGTAATTGAAAGGTGAACTTTTCTTTCTAAATCATTTGTGAAGTAATTGAGGCAAAATGTTAATTGAAGTGACACACCCCTAGTAAGGTTTGCAGAAAGGGTTAGGGTTATTTAATCAGCAAAACTTTCTGGAATAAACAAGTTTAGTTTCTGTTCTATTCCATAGTATTAGCTACTCAAACCTCCTGTCGAAAGTCAAACCTCCTGTTCAGCACTAAGATGTATACTTTGTGTTGTCCAAAGAAAAGGATTCCTTACTCTCAGGTGTAGAATACGTTTGGAATTATGTGTTCTTCCTTCCTGGACTAAAATTTCACATGGGAAGATGTTTATTCACTGGAAACCCACAACACAAGTGCCATCGGTATATTCAAATATTCCTGTGATCTTAACATTCATTCAATGTGTATGGATGTGGACATGGAGAACCCCTCTGTGGACTTATTGAAGGGGCAGTTCTGGTGTCATTGGAAGTATCATTCTAAAGTCTTTATTTGGATAAATATGGAATAAAGTGCAGTGGTACAGAAGAGTAAAAGTGGGCACCTGAGACAGTTTGTGAATCAGCTGTAGGTATTTGCATGCAGTTTAATCCAGCAAACTATATCAAAAACATGGTAATAGCGTTGTCTGTGCAATCATAAAGCACACTATAAGAACGTAAAGTTGATTCCGCTTGATGTCCTATTCAATGATGAATGAAACAAACCTTTATTGTGCTGCTATTTTTGCTCGAGTGTTAATAATGGGACAGAGATAAACAAAACCTGAGCCTTACTCAATTATAGCAGAAATCTTGCCTTAAGTATTTTGCCTAATGGATCCCTTGATATTTGCAATAGTCCATGCTTTGCTCTAACTTTCCATCACATGGCAATGACAGAGCTAGAGAGGGGGATGGGTGTTGCTCAGGGCCAGACTGTGCAGTGCACTTCTCCAGTACGCTGCTAGCTAGTCTGTGTTGGTTGTAAATGACTTGTAGTGAATATGCAGTTATTCAGTGTGCTATGTTTATGTCATCAATATATTATTCTTCTTGCATAGTAACAGAAGATTCAATTGAGTAAACTTGGTATAGTCCATGTTTGGCTCCTCCTTGTTTTTCTCCCATTGTGTTCCTGGCCTCGTTCTCCCTCAACCAGCAAAATAACTTTAATTTCACACAGCTCCTAGTTCGCTGTCATTATGAAAAACAATTTTTTCCACATCCTGATAGTTAACATAGAATGTGTTTGTAATAATCTTAAGTGTTTTTGCTCACTTCAAAAACTCCCCCTCTGCTTGGTTTAGTCCATGTGTGACTGCAGCAGAGGTTGTTCAAGAGTGGGGGAGGGGGGTTGTACTGTGGAAGAGCTGTGTGTCAGGGTGTTCTCTCGTTTGGACTGCTAGCTAGGTTGAGTTGAGGTAGCGATGAGTACAGTTCAGACCTATTAAACGACCGCTGGTTCCGATAAAGTCAATTTATTGGACTTGTTGCATTCCATGATTGTTGATTAAGAGTATAACAGCAGTGGGACTTTTAACTATACATGTATCACTCTGCTTTACAGGTCTTTTTAAGAACCGCTAATTACATTGACGATCGTAAGCTGTTTGCTCATCGGAATCACATGTTTACATTTTGGGAATTTAGCAGATGCTTTTATCCAAAGCAAATCAGTACATTTGTCAGAACATGAACAGAACACACATTCCACCAAAGGGACTTTCAACAGACTCTTATTTCACTGGCTGCAAAATATGTATGCTTCTGGCCATATCTGTCCCATATTTGGTGCCTTTTTAAGGGGGAAATTGTCACTTCAAAGTCAACATTTGGATAAGAAAATTAGAAAATGGTCTCCAGAGACAGCCACAGATGCAGTTATTTTCCTTTGGAAATTTGTTATTTATTACAAATATTGTGGAATAAGCTCTTTTTTCAGGACAACTCAATAAAAACGATGGCAGTCGTTTTGTCTGCAAATGAATGTATGCTATGTATAATAGTATGCTATGTTAATATTTGCTATTGGAAAGCATAATTTTTTGGCCTATTAAATCATAAAAAGCACCTTTCTTGTGCTGATATTTTGCTGTAGTGTTAATAAGGGGACATAGATATGCTTAGAACTCCAGAGTCTTACCCTCACCAATTCGTAAAAATGTAAAAAAAAAAAAAAAAAGTATTTTACGTAATGGATCCTTCAACCTTTGCCATAATGGTTCAGTCCATGCTTTGCTGTAACTTTCCATCACGTGGCAATGACTGAGCTAAAGAGGGGGATGGGTGTTGCTAAGGGCCAAACAGTGCAGTGCACTTCTCCAGTGCGCTGCTAGCTAGTCTGTGTTGGTTGTAAGAAACTTGTAGTTATAGTGAATTGGCAGGTATTTGGTGTATCATGTTTATATCACCAGTAAACAATTATTCTTGAATTGTAAAAATAGAAAAGAAAAAAAAATACAACTTGGTATAGTCCAAGTTTGGCTCCTCCTTGTTTTTCTCCCTTTGTGTGGCTGGCCTCTTGCTCCCTGAATGTGCAAAAGAAACACTTTGATTTTATACACTGTCATGACACGATATTGGCTATCATTTAGAAAACCTATTTTTTTCACATCCGTGATCATTTACATTATTATTTTAATGAATCTTGTGTGTTAATGTTAAATTCAAAAAGATCCCCTTCTGGTGCAATTGGTTTGGTCCATGTGTGACTGCGGCTGAGGTTGTTCCAGAGTGGGGGAGGGGAGCTGCTCTGTGGAGGAGTAGGATATCAGCGCGTTCTCTCGTTTGGACTGCTAGCTAGGTTTAGTTCAGGAAACAATGTGCACCGTTCAGACCATTACACGACACTGGTTCAGATCAAGTCCATTTATTGGACATGTGGCATTCCATTATTGTTGATTAAGAGTATAACAGCACTGGGACTTTTAACTATACATCTATCACTCCGCTTTACAGGTGTTTCTAAGAACCGTTAATTACATTGACCATTGTAAGGTGTTAGCTCATCGGAATCACACATGCCACCAAAGTGACTGTCAAAAGACTCTTATTTCACTGGCTGCACAATCTGCATTCTTGTGGGCATGGATATCCCATGTTTGGTCCCTTTTTAAGGGGAAAGTTGTAATTCTAAATTCAATATTTTGGTAAAAATATATTAATCAAAAGAGCAAAAGTGGGCACCAGAGACGGCTACAAATGCAGTATTTAATACGAGTAAGCGGAAATTTGTTATTTATTATAAACTATTGTGGAATAAGCTCTTAGGGTAACCGTGCTTTTTTGTCCAGCCTACTCAATTAAAGAAAACTGTAAAGGTGTTGTCTCTTCAAATGAATAGTACCCTATTGGAAAGCATAATTGCTTATTGCCTATTAAATCATAGCAAAGCACCTTTTTTGTCCTGATATTTTGCTCTAGTATTGATAACGGGACAGAGATATGCTTAAAACCTGAGTCTTACCCTCACCAATTCATAAAAATGTTGATAAGTATTTTGTGTTATGGATCCTTCGACCTTTGCCAGAATGGTATAGTCCATGCTTTGCTGTAACTTTCCATCACGTGGCAACGACAGAGCTAGAGAGGGGGATGGGTGTTGCTAAGGGCCAGACTGTGCAGTGCTCTTCTCCAGTGTGCTGCTAGCTAGTCTGTTGGTTGTGAAGAACTTGTAGTGATATTGAATTTGCAGTTATTTGGTGTACCATGTTTATATATCAGTTAACGATTATTCTTGTATTGTAAGAATGGAAGAGTTGGTATAGTCACTTGGTATAGTCCAAGTTTGGCTCCTCCTTGTTTTTCTCCCTTTGTGTTGCTGGACTCGTGCTCCCTGAATGTGCACAAGAAACAACACTTGGATTTCATACACCGTCTAATACTGTCTCATGTTGTCTATCATTTAGAAAAACAAGTTTTTCCACACCCCTGATAATTAACATTTAATGTCTTTGTATGAATCTTGTGTGTTATGGCTTAACTCAAAAATAAACCCCTCTTGTTGAATGGTTTAGTCCATGTGTGACTGCAGCAGAGGTTGCTCCAGAGTGGGGGAGGGGAGCTGCTCTGGAGGAGTAGGATGGCAGGGTGTGCAGTCGTTTGGACTGCTAGCTAGGTTTAGGTGACTGAACAATGTGCACTGTTGAGACTCAGTATAAAACAGTTCTATCCGAACAAGTCATTTCATTGGAGAAAAGGCAATCCATGAGTAATGATATGGAGTATAACAGCACTGGGACTTTTAACTAGACATGTATCAATCCCCTTTACAGGTGGTTTTAAGGACTGTTAATTACATAAACGGTCCTAAGCTGCTAACTTATCAGACTCACACATGCTACCACAGTGACTGTAAACAGACTTATTTCACTGGCTGCACAATCTGCATATTTGTGGCCGTGGATATCCCATATGTGTACCCTTATAAGGGAGAAGTTGTCATTCTAAAGTCGATATATGGATATATGGATAAAAGTGGACACCAGAGACGGCCACATATGCAGTAGTTACTACTAGTTAGCGATAATTATATTATCGCTATTATTTAATAATAAATAATAGTTCTTTATTTAACAATTATTGTAGGAAAAAGCTCTTCGGGTTACCATGCGGTTTTATTTAGCTGACTAAATACAAAAAAAGGTAATGATGTTATCTGTGCAAATGTGAAGCACGCTAAAGGAAAGCCTAATTGATCGGCTTGTTTTCCTATAAGATCAAAGAAAACACCTTTCTTGTGCTGCTTCTTTGCTATAGTGTTGATAATGGCAGAGAGATATGCCTAAAACCCCAGCGTCTTACTCAAAATATTTAGCAATAATGTTGCTGAATAATAAAGTATTTTGCGTAATGGATCCTTTGACCTTGGCCATAATGGTTCAGTCCATGCATTGCTGTAGCTTTCCGTCACGTGGCAATGACGGAGCTAGAGAGGGGGATGGGTGTCCCTGCCAGACTGTGCAGTGCACTTCTCCAGTGCGCTGCTAGCTAGGTCTGTGTTGGTTGTCAACAACTTGTAGTGAATGTGCGGTTATTCTGTGTGCCATGTTTATTTCACCAATATACTATATTCTTCTTGCATAGTAACAATGGAAGATTACATTTAGTGAACTTGTTTAGTCTGAGTTTGGCGCATCCAGTTTTTTCTCCCTTAGTGTTGCTGGCCTCGTGTTCCCTCAAGGAACAGAAAAGACGGATCACTTGAATTTCACACACCGCCTAGTTCACTATTCTTTAGGAAAACGAGTCCTTCCACACCCTGATCACAATGTGTTTGTGTGATTCTTTAGTGTTTCTGCTATCTTAAAAAACTCCCCCCGCTGCTTGAATGGTTTAGTCCATGTGTGACTGCGGCAGAGGTTGTTCCAGAGTGGGGGAAGGGAGCTGTACTGTGGAAGAGCTGTGTGTCAGGTGGTGCACTCGTTTGACTGCTAGCTAGGTGGAGTTCAGGAAAAAATGTGCATGTTAAGACTCAAAAGTCAAGTCAATTTATTGGACATGTGGCATCCCATGAGTGTTGATGTAGAGTATAACAGCAATGGGACTTTTAACTATACATGTATGGCTCCGCTTTACAGGTGTTTCTAAGAACCGTTAATTACATTGATGATTGTAAGCTGTTATCTCATTAGAATCACATGTGCCACCAAAGTTACTGTTGACAGACTTATTTCACTGCTACACAATAAATGGAAATATAAGTAGCTAAGTAGCTGATATAAAGTAGCTGGCCTGGGGTAACGTGAAGACATGGATAAAAAAAAGTTGTGGTGCATGAACAGGCCACTCCTTATGCATTTGAGGGAACTATTTTTGTGGACTGAGCCTAATAAATTATTAAATAAACCAATACATCACAATCTGTTGTCACTAATAATTTTTAGCTAATGCATGGCAGCACTGTAGTGCTTTTCTGCGGCCTCATACCGACGACCAAATCACAGCCGTGCTGACATTCAGTATAACAGCACTCCCCCTGGTGTGATATTGCTTCAATAGCTCTGCTACTATTTATTGTATCCATGAAGGACAGGTTTGTCGCATCAAAGCTTAATCAGCAGGTGATCAGGTAAACCTCGCCACAGCCAATATGAGGTTATGTATGCCAAAGCATGTGTTATACCAAGAGAGAGTGTCGTCTTACTCAAACCAATCTACAAGTGGTGTGGATTTAAGAAAAACCTGAATTGAAAAACACAACCAATTAGGTTTTCAAAAATGTACTTAATTAAATTGTATTATTTCATTGACAAAGCTCATTACTTTTCCTAGTTTGTATGCATTTTGACATGGATATCCCTTCTTTTGATCCTACATTTGGATGAACTTTCTTATCAAAAGAGCAAAAGTGAGCAGCAGTGTCCGCCACTTGTAAAAGTAACTACAAGTTAACGATAATTTGGTATTTATTAAAAAGATTGCGTGCGATAAGCTCTTGGCAATATTCTATATATATATATATATATATATATATATATATATATATATATATATATATATATAATATAACATGCAATATTGTCCAGCAAACAAAATAACAAAAACTTGTCAATTGTGTTTTTGCAAATGTATAGCACACTTTAGGAAGGGAGTTGATTACACTTGTCCTAGAAAGTCGTAGAAAACAAACCTTTCTTTTGGTGCTGTTTTTCTCTAGTGTTAATAAGGGGACATATGCTTGAAGTCCTACATGCAATATTTTGTCTAAATGTTGCTCAAGTGTTTTGCGTAATGGATCCTTTGACCTTGGCCACAATGGTTTAGTCCGTGCTTTGCTGTAGCTTTCCGTCACGTGGCAATGACGGAGCTAGAGAGGGGGATGGGTGTACCTGCCAGACTGTGCAGTGCACTTCTCCAGTGCACTGCTAGCTAGTCTGTGGTTGCAGATAACTCATAGTGATAATGAATGCAATTATTCAGTGTATCATGTTTGTGGCCTCAATAAACAGTTGTGCTTGCCTAGTAAGAAGTAGTCTTAGTTCGGCTTAGATTTGTTTTAGTTTGGCTCCTCCTTGTTTTTCTCCCTTTGTGTAGCTGGCATCGTGCTCCCTCAACCAGCAAAATATACAGAACCCTTTCATTTCACACACTGCCTAGTTTTAGCTATCATTTTGAATTTTTTTTCCCACACCCTGATAATATATATTTAATGTGTTAGTACGACTCTTTAGTGTGTTTGATAAACAAATAATATAACCCCCCCCTCCGGTTGAATGGTTTAGTCCATGTGTGACTGCGGCTGAGGTTGTTCCAGAATGGGGGAGGGGAGCTGCTCTGTGGAGGAGTAGGATAGCAGGGTGTGCACTTGTGTGGACTGCTAGCTAGGTTTAGTTGAGGAAACAATGTGCACCGTTGAGAATCAATAGCTCTGCTACTAGTTATTATTTTGTATGTAGGACAGATGTGTCGGATCAACGCTTACTCAGCAGATGACCATAGCCATTAGAGGTTAAGCGTGCCATAGCATATGGCATAGAATGGTAGTCCGAGGGGGGGATGGGTTGCCCAGGGGGACACTGCAGTGCACTTCTCCAGTGCACTGCTAGCTATTAAGAGTCTGGTTGTCAACAAACTTGTATGGATTGCGAATATGCAGATATTCGGTCTTCCATGTTTGTCCAAAAAAATATTCTTGCATGGTAAATCCGAAAGATTACATTTACTTGGTAAAGTCTTAGTTTGGCTCCTCCTGGTTTTCTCCCTTTTGTGTAGCTGGCCTCTTCTCCATCAACCAGAAGAAGAAACACTTAAACAGTCAGCCAGCTCACACACAACCTAGTATTTAGCTATCATTTAGGAAAAAAAAATTTACACCCCTTATAAATTATCTAACAGTGTTTGTAAGAATCATGTGTTTTTGTTCAACTAAAAAAAATCCCCCTCTGGTTGAATGGTTTGGTCCATGTGTGACTGCGGCAGATGTTGTTCCAGAGTGGGGGAAGGGAGCTGCACTGTGGAGGAGTAGTATGTCTGGGTGCTAGCTAGGTTGAGTTGATGGAACAATGTGCACCACTAAGACTCAATAGCTCTGCTTAAAGTTGGCATTGTCTTTCTTGACCTTGTTTGCATTTCCTTTCAGAAAGTTAATGTATACCATGAATTATTCATGATATTTGATGATTATTTTAAAGTTATGATTGATTAAAAAAATTTAATAATATTAATCTGCCCAAATAAACCTGTCACAGGTTTCAAACTTGCATATTGTATTTATTGCATTTCTGCAAAAAGTGAGTGTCACAATCTTTGCCCAGCCCGCCCACTTTTTTTTCTTCGTCGCACCCCAGCAGTGAGTATCTTCACTCTGAGTCATTAATCACTTGCCAAACAAAGATTTGTTTTTGGAGATATGGAGAGATGTACAGATGGAATTACAAGATGGTTTGAAGTAACTTTGATTGAATTTGTATGGTTTGAAACAACTGTCGCTTTTGAAAGCAAACTCATGTCTACTACAAACGGAGAAAATATTTTAGCTGATTAAGATGGAGGACTTTTAATTGAGGGACCTGTCAGGGAAATGCCACAGAATATACTCCAGTCGGTTTCATAGTTCAACTGCTATTATTAACAGCATTGGAAAATATGTAGATGGTGAAGGCCTGAATCACCACTGTTCAGCAGAAGATTGGCTGTGCTGTGTTGGATAGCACAGTGTTAGGCCTATATAAAGATATATTCCTTCTATGTCCCATATTCAAACTTCTCAGATGGAAATCCGTCTTTACTGGGATCCCGCAACATCACCACCAACAACTTAACTAAAACTAAACCCTTTTGTGAACCTCACAGCAGTTTGCAATATAAAAGTCTTGAATTCATTAGCCTTTCTCTCCAGTAGAGATGTCTTTCTTCTTGATGTTTGAATGACGATGAAGACCCAATCCATGGAGCTTAATTGTACAGGCAGTATAATATATAATATAATTTATTTATTGTAGCGGGTCACAAGTGACACTAAATCACTCGCAAATTATGTTCATGTATCTGTTTTGGAAGAAGAAAGTAAGCTGTGTACAATAAGTAAGTGGTGTTTAGAAAAATGTGCCAAACCAATGGCTCATAGCTATAGCTAGAGCTGGTAACACTGGTGGCCATTTTGTGTATCTGCAGTCTGTTCTGATGAAAAATGGTGGACTCTGTCCAGGACTATCTGGAGGCTTTTCTCCTTAATGTCAGAGTAACATTTAAAGATTTTTTTTTTTCTGTGCAACATTTTGTAGGAATGGAGCAAACTTGATTATTCTTCTGCTAAAGGTTGATGGTGGTTTGAGGTGTTTGGCAGTAAAACCTTATTCATACTGTTATTAGTATTAAGATTTAGTCTGGTTAGTGGTCTGGTTTATGGTTAGATATTTATTTGACTGCCCCCCCCCCCCAAGCTACACCATAATGGTTCAGCCCAAAATAGCTGAAATGGGGAAATAGAGGGGGATGGGTGTTGCTAAGAGACAAGATATGCACTGTACTTCTGTTCCATTGCACTGTCCACTATTAATGGTGTTGCTATCTGACTGTACTGTTAGTAAATGTGGTTATTCATGGTTTGGTTGGAGGGAACAAGGAAAAAACATTTATTCTTTTCAATGTCTTATTGTTTTGCTGCTCTAACATTTAAGTGCTTTTGATACATGGGGCTATTGATTAAAAGTCAAATTTCCAAAACATGGTCCAGTTGAAGAAATTACAAAGTTGATCATTGGGAATTAAATGAGGTCCGTTTGTGCAAAGTATGCAGAAAAGTCTTTGCGTTAAATTTTTATCTGGCATTTGTTGCTGCCATTGGAATGTATACAGCCAGCTCTGAAGAGGTGAGACTGGTTGTGCATGGCATAGAGGAGCCATTTTAGCTTCCTGCAATCATTTTCAGGCGAAGTTACTGAATGGAAATGGTGGGGGAGCTGGGAAGTCTGCATGTTGAATTGTGTGCATTAATGCTGCAGTGTTGACACGGCATACTAGGACATTATGCCCAATCTGTTTTTGGCACACGTCACGCCCACAGCCTTAAAACTGAAACTGAACCACCCCATGCTGATTTTATTAACCTTAATGAATGTAACAAATATTATCACAACTACTGTTAGTAGATAAAGCCAGGAATCTACTTGTTGGAGCATAATTGATACCCTTAATACATGCAATTTTAATTAGAAAAAAAATGGATGGTTCTGATTATTTTATTTATATATTCTATTTTTTTAATTATTTTGATTAAAATACCTGTAATAGGAGATACCTTTACCAAGTTTTCAGGATAAATTATGCAAACCACAGAAACAGAGCTCCTTCTAGCCCACAACAGTGATGGGACACTACAGTGACCTCCAGTGTTTCTTCCAAAGCAGTGCTTTCGCACCTCTCCATTTTAGACTCGGATTAAGGTCGATTGTTCTTAAAGGCAAAGTTTACAACTAAAAACCTATTTCTTGTTCTCCCTGTCCAGGTAAAAATGGAAGTCGCTGTTGCAGAGGAGAAGAAGAAAATTTTCCGTGCCAGGAAAACCATGAAGATCAGTGATCGGCAGCAACTTGAGACACTTCACAGCACCTTGTTGTCGAGTGGGGCTACCCTGTCAAATCCTTCTCCACCTCCTATGCTGAATGGAAGGCACAAGGAGGACGGGCATAAAACGCTGGATAAGGAACGCCACGACACATCCGACTCCCAGGCTATGTCGCCGGCCTCCCCAGCGTCCTGCGGATCCCCCACACCTTCGCTGTCCCTCAACTTGTCCCCCTCCCCTCCTATTTGTGAGGCGATCACTTTCCCCACGTCCCCATTCGGTTCTCTGAACTTTGAACTTGGCAAGAGCACTGACGGAGTCGTGCAAGGCTCTCCATCCAATGACAGCTCGGCGGCGACTCCAACGCAGACCAAGGCAGGCAATGACGTGAAGGCCGCCAAAACGGATACCATGACTGAAAACAAAAAGGTACCTTTTAACATGGTTGACTTTGTTTATCTAAGTGTCAGTTTCTGGGATTTTCATTTCGATCTCTTTAGCGACACCTTTGGTGGTAGGTGGTACTTTTCCCGAGAGATACAAACATTTGTCGCAACAGACCCCCTGTCCATAAGACTCATAGTACTGGCAAATGCAAGGGCTTTCATCATTGGGCAATAGGCTCAATCCCCATTGTATTCAGAGATGGATGACAGTCTTTAAGATTGCCACTTATACTTAACCTGACTCTCGCCAGATGAATTTCGTTCCGCCTAGCTCCACTCATCCATTTGGGATCGCTCCATTGAAGAGGTGCTTTAGAAGGCTGGGCCTTATCAAAAATCCTTGCATATGATTGGATAGACCACTTGTCCGTCATCTTTATTGACGTGCTACTTCAACCACTCACATCGAAACCAACCCGTGACGCTTGCTTCCTCGATGCGAGCCGCCATTGTTGTCTGAATCAAAGCAGTCGCTTCTCCGCTACGTCACATCTATAAAAATCCCGCCCGGCGGTCCTGATTGGCTCTACCATTTTCTGGTAGTCCCCAAATACCTCCCAACGGGAGCGATTCCAGATGGATGAGTGGAGCTAGGTGGAACGAAATTCATCTGGCGAGAGTCAGGTTAACTTATACTCTTGATTGTAACCAACAACCTTATTTGATTAATGTGGTAGGATTTTGGTTATGTTCATTTTTTTATTTTATTTTTTCTTATAACGTTAGCTTCAAGTGTCTTGTTTAACTTTGCGTTCTCTACTTCAGGATGAAAAAACTACAGCAGAGCTACCAGCCACAGACTCTTTGAAAGAGTCTGGCAAAAATTCAGTGTTGAATTCTTCGCCTCCCACCCCTCTGCCCGTCAAAAAAGTGGAGAAAGACGGCCGTTCAGAGTCGGGCAGCACACAGGACATGGAAGTGGTTGGTGACACTACGAAAGCGAAAAACTCCACAGCCAAAACGAAAAATGACAAACCCTCTTCACCCAAACCCTCCCCATCTCCATCCACCTCTACGACTCCGATGAAGCACCAGGAAATCAAAGCTCTGGAACCAAAAGAGGAGAAGAAGGTGCCAGTAAAAAGTAAACAAAAGGACAAAGACGAGGTCATTAAGGAAATTAAAGAGGAGGGTAAGAAAGGGGCTACAAAGGTGGAGAAGATGGATGTTGACTTGAAGAAGGAAAAGAAGGATGCTGCAAAGACCCAAAAGTCGTTACGTCCGTCCTCCACCCCTCCAACAGAGACAGGTAAGGGGATTGGGATGGGTAAAATAGCTGGTTGTTTAATCAATGGTAACAATGGTATTGAGTAGATTTTATATATGTATGTATTTTATACAATAAATGATCTGAAACTAGTATTTCTTTGTTCTCCTGTCTGTTATAAATAAGTGTACGGCGTACGTGTATGATATAGAACATAGTTGCATGTGCAGTTGTTATTTTTCCTTGATTTAATTAACCTATTATTTTTGTGGCGCTTACTTTGTTGTCACAGACGTGCAGGAGAAGAGCACCACCGTCGGTCTGAAGCGAGCGTTGTCCGAGGGTGAAGAGAAGGAGAAAGAGAAGGTCGAGAGGGATGGGAAACGGCCCAAGATCGATGGAGTGGAACTAGAAGCTCAACTGGAGCTAAAGATCACTGCGAAAGCTGGCAGTCGCCTTAAACTTGAAAAGGTTTGTACGGCCCACTGTGGCTGCCCGGTTGTCTCTTTATTGCAGGATGTGTGCAAAATTAGTAATAGGATTTATTGTTAACCACGATCACCTTTTGTTTTGCTAGGTGGTGCAGCAGTTGGTTGAGGATCGGTTGAGAGTCTTGCAGCAAACTGTTTTTGACCAGAACTTACAAGAACTGAAGGAGAGAGTATTAAAGATCGACTCTGCCACCAAACACCAATCCACACTAAACACACTTCAAGTAAGTGGGTTGTTGATGGATTGATCTTTTCGACATTGAAACTCAAATAAATAGAATGTGGTTTTAGAAGAAAAAAAATCATGAGCATCTCTTCTCTTTTCGCTTCAGGCCAAGATATCCCGGCTTACTAAGAAGTTTGGCGAGGCCAACCAGGCCTTGGAGAACAAAAGAAAACAGGAGGCAAGTTATAATCATGGTCTTTTCACACAAAAGTAGTTTCCTCTTAAGTCCTGTGTTCTCACTATGAACCCCTGGGCTCTACAGGTTATTGCTGCGGCAACTGCTGCCGCCACGGCAACTGCGGCCACCAGTGCAACTACGGCCACCAGTGCAACTGCCGCCGCTGCTATGGCAGTCCAAACGGCTGCTGCTGTTGCCAGGGCTCCGGGACCCTCAGGTTCTCCTTCAATCTCACGGTGAGTCCAATGGCATGCAACCTCCTTGCATCAAACAGTTTTAACAGAAGGTCTTTGTATCACTGGCGATCAAGTCATAGTTAAGATATAGAGTTTAGATCTCGGGCATGAATTAATCAAAAATTATGTCCACATGTCAAACTTATTTGTATGTATCCGATTCTAATTAATTGATCATGCTAAGTATATTCCTTACAAAATATGATGTGCTCTTTTTTCATTTGTTGGTATTTTGTATGCATCTTGCCAATGGGTTTTTGTATGAACGTGACAATACCGGCCTGAAGCCCGTATTACACTCGGAGACATTGCCACTGCATATATTTAACATTGTCATGGATTACTATCTGTAATCCCTTGTGACTGGAAAACTGAAATCTAATGGAGACAGAATAAAGACTGCAAACCTTCCATCTCCCAAAACCATACTTTTGGAGAACAAGATTTCACGTTGCTTTTACCCTTTGAGGACCTACCTCCTTTTTCCGTCCTATTATTTACCAAAATTTTGAAATTGACACACACTCTTCGGTCTTTTTTTTTTTTTTTTTGCCATCTGCATTGTAACCCCTGAGTGGGTGTGGGTCCAGGGTCTTGTGACGTTCTACAATTTGAAGCCTGAGAGCACTACCTCAGGCAATGCAGAGTGTAGTAAAAACTGCACCTCTCCTCCCCAACAGCCTGCTCCGTCGGCACTCAGAGGAGTCCCAGCCCGGGACCCCCAGAGAGGGACTAGCGCCTTCTGGTGGCAAGACTTCCACACTGACACTCAAGATGAAGAAGAAGAAATTGATGATGAGGATGCGGGAAAAGAAGGCGATGAAGATGCAGGAGAGGAAAGCCACCATGGCGCAGGAGCAAAAAGGGTTGATGCTGAAGCAGAAGGCAAAGACGCAAGAGAAGAAGGAAGGATATGGCGGAGGAGGGGACAATGGTCCACAGAACACTGGGTTGGCTGACCGCTTGGCAAATTTCAGCGAGGGCGATTGCAGAGCGGATGTCAAACTTCGACCTATCAGCTCTCAATGTGAGAAATTGGTCTTCAAACTTTGCAGAGGAAGCTGGCCAACGCCTCGGGCCGACCGCTATGCCTCCTATATTTTCCGGAACTTGGTCCACTATGAAACATACTGTGACTGGGTGTTAAAAGTCAACTATATTGGCGTATTGGGCAAGGACGCACTGCCCAGGAACTTGAGGAAGACGTTGAGGACTTACATAGAGAAACGCTTTAAAGAGTTGACGTGTGACCACTGGCGAGAGATTCGAGATTCTATTAATGAATTACTGAGAGTAGAGAGGAGACCAGAGTTTTTTCAGACCACTGAAGAAAAGATCCCTTCAAAATATACCGAAAGTACCCTGACATGACCTCTTGACCTTTTTTTGTTGTTTTAAGAAGGGCTAAGCTGTATTGGACCAGTTGTAATGTTGTAAAAACATTAAAATGATTGTCTTTATTTTATCATGCACCATGCGCCTCTCCAATGTTCTGTTATTAAATAAAGCTTACTTAAATGTAGCTCTCTGTAATCTCAAATGATTTGTGATCATTATTTCATTTTTTGTAAAACCCAATGCAGCCCTTGCACATTGCCATGTACTTGACAGAAGTATGCCTATAATGGATACACAACCAAGTGTTCACCAAAGATTGCCAAGGAGGGAAATGTTATGTGTTGAGAGTGGACACATCTTATCACCTTAATATCAATGCTTTTAAGGAGCCTTCTGTTGTGCAAATTACTAAGTTTAAGCCATCTGTTCAAACAGGGTAGTCCGGACGTCCATGGAGATAAAGCAGACAATGGCAGGCCCTGCTTCCGCTACTTCTACTACTGGTGAGTAGCATAGACTGAAATATGCCATTGATCAGTTTCCGGTATTTACTCATGGAAGAGCTTTAAAAGTAAATTGACCAAAGACTTGGATGATATTGGCAAACTCTATAACAATATTTCAACCAGATTTCTTATAAAGCATTCACTGATCTAAAGATATATTGGCAAAATAGTTCAGCACAACAAATCTGCATGCCCAGTAGGGCAAAGCCCCAGGAGCGACTATGGAAAGGCCAGAGCACTCGCAACGTATTCCACGGTTTTGCCATGGATTTCCTCCATCAGTTGCCCTGTTGGTGGTGGTAGTTGTTTGCTATGCTCTTTATTATTACAACCATGGATATTCAAAATTCTATAGACTAGTTGTCTAGAGAATTTCGAAACTTTATAGAGAGAACAGTACCAATAGTGTGTAAAGAGATCCATTCTCTAGGCAGCGACAGACTTGGCAAATAGCAGAAGAGCCAGTCCGACTGTGGGCTGGTCTGGCAGGCCCCAATAATACAATCTGAAAATTAACAAAAATGTTAGTGAAAAGTAATTCAAAAGTGTCTTGGCCACATTATCGACCAGCCCACTTCCCCCCCTCTCTTCCAAAGTGAAGTGGTCGGAGTTTATCAATTCAAAAGAACTGCGGTCTAGCAGACAGTAAACATGGGGGATTAATAGCATTGCGGTTATAATCATAACAAACCTTAAATAGGGCTTCAAAAAAAGACTATTCTGGGGCCCTCTGAATTTAAATAGGCGAACCATACTGACATTCAGTGAACTTACACAAACAGATGCCTAAATTAAATTACGTAGGTTACTTTGCCCGCTCCCACATCCATGAATTAGATATTTTTTCCCCAAAAAACACCACCACCACCAATGCCGTTAATAATGCATTGGGAAAGTATCAGAAAAGAGCACTGATGAAATTACACTAATGTGTCTGTGAGGTTAGACAAGAATGTCATTATTATATGGGTTTTATTTCAGGCAGATGCACAGCTAGGTGTGTCTGTGTATTGTTTGTGTGTTGGAACAATGACTTGTTCTTTCTTGCTGCTGCTTTGAATCTCGTTGCTTTGATGGGCAGTGTGGTAGCTGTGAGACTGGGGCTGAACCGAGTTAAGAGAGGCAGTTCTAGAGAGGCGCTCAGCAAAGTGTTCTGATAAAAGTGAGTGGGCTGTTCGGCCAATCAGAACATGCAAGACCAATGCTTTCCGCTTATAATAGTATTACCCATAATAACAAGCTATGTAAAAAGCATGCAGTACAGGGCTAAAATTCATAATTATATCTATAGAAAGGCTACATTAGAGATCTAGCCTTGACCTTTTTGATGATTTGACACAGCCCTATCTTGTCAGCAACATCCTTTCAATGTAGTTTAGCGAAGACATCTCAATTCGAAATACTCTGCATGCTGAATTCTTTCTTTTTTGGAATGTTTCCCGGGGACCGTCAGGTACGTAATTTTAACACAATTCAATAATAAAGTATCTATTTTATATGACATACCAATTTTACATCGTTTTCTATTGCACCTATTGGCTACTACTCATTCCCACTGTGGTCGTTTATACAAACTATCTGGGCCCTGAACAGAAATAAAAATAATTGATCATACCAATTTTGCATTTTATTCCTTGGTAAACTATGAAAGCTAGTTGGACTTGTCCGAACAAGTCCTTATAACACTTTAAAAGATGTAAAAAAAAATCGAATGCGTAGACTAGCATAGACATTTCTGAAAACCATTGTCTTTATAGATGGGTAAAAATGAATACTTGCATCGCTCCATTTCTTGTACAGTTGAAGAATGCATGTTCTGCTGCATTCCTTGCCTTGTTCACCTTGGAAAAACACTTTGTAGATGCAGTTAACTTTTCAGGAAACTTTATTGGTATTTCATTCAATTGTCCAATAATAACCATTTTTGGAGCATAATTTGAAATTGTATTCAATGACATTCGGGAGTAAATGTTTTGCTAATTAGTTGAAATCATGGCCATACAATTCTAATGGGCTGTTTTTTTTTAAGAAAAAAAAGTCTTGTTATTACGAAGATGGGAAGGAAAAAAGCCACAGCCATTATTATTGTCCTTATTGAAAGATCAGGCCTAAAAGGCTTTCTACTTCCTTAAACACTTAAGGAAATTAGTTAATCAAGTAATAATATATAATAATTAAAATAATATAAGGGAGGGAAATAATGTCTATCCCTCACAAAGTTTTGAAAGATTGTTTCACTAAATGCATTTACTGAAGTTATCAGTTAATTAAAAGTAAGAAGAGTAAATTATTGTTTTATAACACATACCAAACTATATTTTCAGTAGGATACATGCCATGTCTTTCTTGTATTTCTTTTTACAGAGCAAGTGGGATATGTTCTAAAATAAAAATCTTGTTTACCTATGTTCAAATCTAAGCACCACTTCTAACTTAATTTGGGGAATTTGGTCTTTCAAACCATGTTTTGCCTTACAGGGTGCCCACCTGCTTCAGGTATCATGTAAGCAGATGTGTCGCGGGTGACCACTATCCCTAAAAAGGCCGTCCATTTTACGAATTGCACCAGTTTTACGCCTACACCGATGGCCATAATGTCAACAGCCGAACAAATTATGAGCGACAACTGATTGCAAATCATTTGTTACCCCCACATATTATACTGTTGGTACTCCATACTAGAGTGTTATACAGTAATTCAGTTTACTGATCAATCCAGGGAGTATGTTCAGACGTCTGGAAGAAATAAATATTTGACAGCCATGTTTTACCTGCATTAAGGGACTTCTGTCGACATGCACTATTAAACAATGTCTACATGAGGCTACTGCCAAAATTGTCATTGATATTCAGCCAATTTACTCAAGGACTGACTGGAAGAGAAAGGATGCCAATTAAAACACACCATGGTCCTATTTGACATTGCATCAGGGCAATGGCACTGCAGACATGGATTGGATGACAATGTCCAGAACTGTGAACGTGAGTCTGGGGATACTGTAGATTTTCCAATAATAATTTGTCGACCTACACTGTCATAAAGACATTGAGAACTTGGATGCATATTGGGTGAAAGATGAGGAACCTTGCGAAATGTATGACACAGATGCAGCTTGAACCAATGACCACCTCAAAACACACAAAGGAATTCTACAGGACTTCAAATTTGTATTAGACCGAAGAAAAACATATTCACCAACAGAGAACCAGTGTCCATATTGTGATGTCTGATGTTTTATAGAAAAACGATTAACACACATGCCACAGTAGTATGTGGTTTGACCTATATTGAAAATGTACATTTGTGGAATGTGTTGATGTTTCAAACATATAATACTGGTATCATGCAGGTCTCCTGTATTGGCAAGAATATTGCGGTATTGTATAATGATTATGAACAATCGGTAAATATGTTGATACAATGCAAAAATGATAATAAAGAAAATACAACAACAAAAAAAAGTTCTGATCCAAGTCTTCTGTTCACTACTACCAGGTCATCATCTTGAATACATAATTTCGTTTTTGATTTCGGCAAACCAAGCATTGAAAATGAATGTCCCGTCTGCTGCCAGCAGCCACCTCAGCAGTGACCTTGAGTGAACCATAGCCAAAACTGTTACCATTGGACAACAGGCACTACGTCACAACATTCGTCCCTAGCAGTTAGGTCGACCAACCAACAAAAGCTACAGCTAATATAATGACCATCAGATGGTTGCAACGTTCGGCAACCAAAGCTTTACACCATTACGGGCAGCTTTAGCCATCAAGCCGCTGTCAAGTCGTCCAAGCTAAATAAGGATTGGAATTAAGCCCACACTGGTTTCCTGTGATTGTGGTTCAAAAAAATGCCAAATTGCTCAACTTTTCCATTAAACATTTTATCCTGTATTTTGATAAGCTATTAGGACTACTGATAATGCAGAGGACATCATCCTTTCACTTCTAAAAAGATCCAGGCTGAGCTTTTCCTTTCTGAAGGCAAAGAATTTTCCTGTGTGCTAATTTAAATATATATTTTGAAATCGTATCCAGAAAGCCACACGTGTTGCCAACCTCTTTTAAATACCTCATCAATTTGAGATTGATCTGATGACCTATATATTTTTTTCATATCTTTCCAGTTACTCCTGCCCAATCTCTGACGACCCAAGCACTGGTCCCCGCCACTTCAGTGGTCTCTGCCCACACCCCAATCCTCCAGCTGATCACCTCCAACACCAACACCCTCTCCTCCCTCACCTCGGGAAGTATGACCACTCAGAGCCCCACAGGAACCCTCCTGGTGAAGGCCACCACCGGGAGCGGCATGGTGGGCCAGGGGCAGCAGCTGCTTATCCAGCTTCCGTTGCCGTCGTTTCCGGTGTCGTCCTTCTCCGCCGTCTCTTCCCTCAACAAGGCAAAGACCACCACCCCCACCACCACGTTCATACTGAAGCCGGCCACCGCCACAGTCATGACGGCCCTGCAGAACAGTACAGGTCAAATGTCCCCGGCACAGATCTCCCTGGCACGGGCCGTCTACCAGGGCGGAGCCGGGGGTATTGGCACGCCCAATGCCGGGGTGTCGATGACCACAGCCAGAGCCCCAGCACAGCTGATGTCTGTGGCTGGAGCAGTTACATCCACCTTGAGCCTTGCCACCTCCGGACCGGCCGCCACGGGCTCCGCCGCCCCGGGACCACCACAGGGGACGTCTTTGACCTCCAAGACAGGTGGGGCTGAGTGTAGTTGATACTACATATAAAAGCCATTGGAATTGGTCTTGCGAGTCTGTTGGTAGATTTACAATAAAGAAACATGGAATAGGCAAAATGGCAAGAACAGAGTGCCATACAATGTTATTCATTTAAATGTTTATGTTCACCATAGAAGGGACCTATTGGAGGCATGCATTTTCATTTGTTGTAATTTCCACTTTCACTTTTTCAGACAATCAAACTCCAAGTGGTACTCCAACCAAGGCAGCGTTGTCCACACCACGACCTAAAGGCTCGGTCATAGACCTTACTGAGGACGATGACGATGTGCAAGGTAACCCTGAGAAACCTTTTGGATGGCTATTTCATTTCATATCATGAGAAAATGGTGGACTTCATTCTTTGTTTTGTTTCTGATCAGTGACGGGAGTTAAGAAGGCCACCGTCCCGCCCTCACCTGCTACCACACGTCCTGTGATCACCATCCCTAACAGTAAGACTTCTCCCACCATCCAATCGTGTCTGAGTGTTCACTAGCATGTGCAAATAAATGCGTGTTATTCCTTGGGTTGGTTGGTTGTATGTATGTATGTCTGTCAAAATAGTGGGGGGAAACATCAAAAGCGGCTGAGCTTATCGGTGACATAAGGAGAGCATCTCATAGCCAGACTATTTTGGGGTCTTTTGAAATCAGTTGATTAATTGATGTCATATCTGCCTAGATCCTGCATCAAGGTCATCGCCACAAAGCAATCCCATCGCTTCAAATAGTCCTCAAGTGACAGTCCATCACCCTCCAGTGGTAAGATATTTGAACTGCATTTTACATGGTTTTCAAACTCTTTTTGTTGACATTATTCAACATGCTCACAGGTGCCCCAACTTATTGTTTTCCAACACAGCCAAGGAAAGCTTCCATTTAACATTATTGGACTCATCCAATTGGATATAATCAATGATTAATCAAATCGTCATATCATAAGTCATTAAACAAATGTCGACTAGACAAGGCGAAAATATTCATGTATCATTCTTGTACTCTCAGGACCGCTCTGCAACCACGCCTACAAGCCGGCCCCCGCCCACTGTGCTACCGCCCCTCCCCATGGCCCTGCCGCCCATGGGACGCCTCTCCCTGGAGGCCACCCAGACCTCTCCCCCACAGCAGCCCCAGCTCAAGCTGGTGCCCAGCCCGACCGGCATCGTGCTGTCCTGGTGCGTGGCAGAAACGGACCGCTCGTGCGCGGCGGTCGACAGCTACCACCTGTATGCCTTCCACCAGGACAACGCCAACTCAAACAGTGCTTCCCAGCAGCATTGGAAGAAGATCGGGGAGGTGAAGGCCCTCCCACTGCCTATGGCCTGCACACTCACCCAGTTCCAGTCCGGCTCCACCTACCACTTTGCGGTGCGAGCCAAAGACATCCATGGCCGCTTTGGCTCCTTCTGTGAGCCCCAGTGTACCAATGTCATCCACTCCAACACCAGTTGAGCTTAGAAGCTATCATGGATAGAAGTGTTTTGGTGAGTGGTCATGATGACTACTTTCACTGCATCAATGGTGTTAAGAACTTGAACATTTTACCTTCCTATTACCAAAACGCAAAGGTGTTGACCATTTTTGGTATCTGCAAGTGACGGGCACCAACCTGTGAGACCATTCTGGTGGCGATGGTTATTGTGCTGCCCAGTGGATATGTTGTTTATTGCCCGTTTAGGCTGTTGTACATAACAAAATTGTTTAGCCCCTACTGAATCAGATATTTATGATGTTGACTTCTGTTCTGCTGACTCGTATGTGATTTTCCTGTTCTGGACAGTAGACGACAGAACAATCAATGTTAGAATTTGCAGAATTGCATATAAATGCAAACATGCTCAGTAGAAACTGAATGATTGTATGTTTTCTATGTTTTGTCTGGCAACCAGACTTTGACAAATACAATAAATGTTTTTTTATAAAAAGAAAGTGATTTTCTTTATACTTTATTACAATGTAATTTGACAAAAAAAACATTAGTCTACCCTTCTTTTACAGGTGACTTGTCTTTTTGCTTCTGTATGTACATTAGTAAATATGGGATGAAGTTTTCCTAAACTCTAAGGAAGTAGAGGGTGAAGGAAGGTTGTGTGGTGGATAAACCGCATTTAACACTATAACTTAAATAAGAGAGTTCGAGGAGACCGGAGCAAGAATGACAGAAGACTTTATTTTTACTCGCGAACAAGTAAGAGCAAAGCCGAGGTGGTTTGACAAAGAACTGGAGAGCTGGTCACGGGCTGCTCCTTATGTATCCCTTTCTGCCCATCAAGAATGTTTGTCTTATCTGGATCTCCTGTACATACATGTCTGAGTTATTTAAGGAGTTGGTCAGTTGTGTCCAGTTGGTCGTTTGCCCCTAGGCTAACCTCAGTTCAACCGATTCTTGATCTCTATCTCATCCTCGCCACTATAATTAAGTCTATCACCAGACTTTTCTGGCTCCACTCCAGGCCACTGTTAGAGAGGAGTGGTGACATGTCTTCTTTAAGCTTCCCTCCACCATTGTTATATTTATATAGCATATAGGCCCAATAAAAAGTGTATGTTAACATAGTAATGTAAGGTAAATTTTCTTCCATATATCCCCCCTTTGGGACTTCCCTAGTCCCAATAACATAGAACAGTAGTACTTCTTTTTTTCTCTAAACTAACAAATGTTTCCCTTTCTATTAACTAATCTATAGTGCATTCTGTCAGCCACTAGACAAGAAGTCAGCATCACATTTGGTTATCAGAAAAAACCTATCCTTAGTCAGGACTCGCAGCCTGTAAGGTTTTTCAGGGTTCTCAACCTGTTTTTAGGTAAAAAAGATGACCAAATGTGATACCTCATTCAAGTATAATGATCTCTGCAATTTGTACACACAATTTATAAGACCCGTATAATCATAAGAATACAACGTTCAACCCTCAGTCCATTCAGCGTACAATTATATCAAAAATATATACGTAAAAAGTAAGAATAATAATCTCAACTAACGTAAATATGTGTGATAACAAGATTGAATATCTTCAGCATGTATCGTGAATTAATACAGAGTAGGAACAGTAACATAAGAACAAAATCAGTAACATAAGAATACATTTGAAATCTCCTTCAGGCATATGCGGTTCTGAATGGTTCAGGCGATCTTAAACAATACTATGCAATGACAAATATAACCCTCATTGGTTGTTTTCAAGTAATAAAACCATTATCATTCAAATAGACCAGGTATATTGATTCTAGATATAGGTGCCGAACGCCTTCAATGACAGGTGGTTTTACTCGCAGTAGTTTCCGGTTGATATCGTATCTTTAATCCCTCCTCTATTTGGAAATCTGTTCTTATTGGTAGTGTCACTTAGCCTATTGCTCTTGATAGAGTTATGCCCATTTCTCAACATCTTTTCATAATTTGGTTCAGAGGATTTCCTTCCCATTTATCTTCAAAATATATGTTTAAATTATGTAAACTCAATCCTAAGTATAATAAACATTGCATTGAACATACAACGTGCTTACGGGGAGCAGCACCTTCTGTTCGTGTTTTATTTTAATTGACCTGTTTGTTATTGAATTGCTGTCTCCACTCGTCTCTGCACAATTCCCAATTGTATTTAGTATTTATTATATACAAAGCATTCTGATAATTCCTACTACATAAATAACAGTTATCTGCCTCTATCTGTTTTCCGGTGTATTCTACCCATTTATACCAACTATTTTCTTTTGCTTGTTTGAACAACTGGTCTGTTGTTTGCACTCTTACCCTAATGCGTCCAGAGGTGTCAGGTTTATACTGTTTTAGGGATCTTGTTGTTGGGAAGCGCCCAATATTTTCAAAGTTCTTATTATCTTCAGGGATGAGTGCCTTCTCTACAATAGTCTCTTCAAGGAATATTGGTGTCAATGTTAAGATTTCAGCCGCAATAGTTTCAGATATTGTGATCTTATTTATCATAATTTCGGAATTGACCATTGATTTAGCAGTTGCCAGTGTTTCTAAGTTATTCTCTGCTAGCATTGTTGTTGTCTGTTTTGTCTTACTCGGAAAGGTAGCTGCTGTATCATTTGTTTCTAGTGTGGTTATTGGCTCATTCATGATTGTTGTTCCTTCTCTGATGGAAGTTACATTAGTGATTGAAGGTTGTGTAAATTCTTTGATATTAGAAGTTTCATTAATCTCACCTGCATCTAGAGTTGAGTTTAATCTATTAGCGGTTACTAGTGGATCTTTCCCAATATCTCTAACTGGAGCTTGATCTACCTTAGCGGTGGTTATAGTTGTATTTACTATGTCATTAGCAGGGGTTTTTTCTGACTCGCTTTGTTCAGGTGTAACGACTTTACCCTGTTGGCTTTTGGTTATACAAGGGGCTTCTGCAATTAGTGTCAAATTGATTGTCATTGCTGACTATTTTAGGAAGCAAATATTTTTCCATCGTTAGTTTATACTCGCCACTGTCGTAGTCCCATGGTTTTTGTGATTCTACTGTCAAACACCATGTTGGTTCTTTTTGAATTTTCACTTCACATTGATGTTTCCCCAAAGCTAATCGACCATGCTTCTGGTGGAAAGCAACTGCGTATAGCATTACGTTACCTATCATGACAGAAAAAGTAATTTGTTCATTAACCTGGTTCAATCTTTGCGGTGGTACCTGAGCGTGAAAGACTATTCTCTCTGTCCCCTGAACTATTCCTAAATGTCTCTGGGCTGGACTTTCCTGTTTTTCTGTCACATTTCCTTCAGCTGCTTCTTGGCTGTTCCAGGTCTGTCCAGTTTCTGTAGTTTCATTCTTCCTCTGGATCTGTCCTTGCACCAGTGGAATCTGGCACAACCCATAAAGGATCAGCAGCAGGCACACCATCTTCAGCATCGTCGTGTGGCTGTTGCTCCTGGCTCGGCTGGGTCTGGTCCTGGGGTAGTTGGTCAGCTCCGGGCGTGTCTGCATCTGGCTCCTCCTCACGCTCCTCCCTCGTCCTTGGCTGGGCAGCTCTGGTGCAGTGGTTGAGGTGGTACCATGTGGCACTTCCTTCCACCTGGATAGCTGTTGGTGTTGCGTTGGTGACTTTGTATGGTCCTTCTCGCCTGGGCTGGTTCCACTTTCTCCGGAACACCCTTAGGTACACCTGGTCACCTGGCTCCACCCCTCTTGGTGGTTCCTCCTCTGGCTCTGGAACTTTGTGTTTCTCTTGGTGGAATATAAACTCATGTACAGCAGTGAGTTGTCAAACATATTGTTCTTAATCCTATTTCTAATTGCTCTAACGGAGGTCCCTTATGGGGCCTTCGAATGATAGGTGAAGGCATGGGTCGACCCGTAAGCATTTCATGCGGGGTTAGATGTGTCGTTCTGTTAGCTTGCATGCGAGAACTCATTAGTGTTAGTGGTAGTGTATCAATCCAATTCAATTTAGTGTTTGCACAGATTTTGTTAATTTTTGTCTTGAGCGTCCCATTCACTCTTTCCACCATACCTTGTGATTGAGGATGGTAGACGCAACCTAACCTTTGTTTGACATGCAAATGCTGAATCACTTGTTTGAGTGTTTTCTGAATAAACGCTGCACCATTGTCTGAGCTAATCTCAGACGGAATTCCAAACCTTGGCATGACTTCTCTAGTCAGAAACTTGATTACTGTAGCCGCGCTTTGGTCTTTTGATGGGACTGCTTCTACCCATCTGCTGAACCTGTCAATGATAACTAACATGTACCTTTTACCACCTACACTTTTAATCATGTCAACATAGTCCATGACCAAATGTCTAAATGGTCCTTCAGGTGTGGGAATGTGTCCCAACGGAGTAGTAATTGTAAGTATGGTGAATAAAAACCTTGTTTTCTAATTCTCCTCAACACCTCCCCCCTTGCGCCATGGTCAAAACCATGCGCATCAGTGATGAGTATCCCCACCAGTGCTGTAGGTGCCAGCATCACCCCACTATGGGTTCTCCATAACCCTGTGGAAGTGCGTACAGCACCCCTCTTCAACCACACATGTTTTGCTCACAGACACCAGCTTTGTCCTGCATGCGGACAACATCATCCTCATTAAATGATAAACAAACCTAACAACGCCGTTGGTGCAACCACCTTTAAGGTCCCTAACCTTAACTATCTTTGATTGAAACCAATCTATTGGGAAGGGAATTCAAAGCTAGTATATCCAAAACCAAAGGTTGATATTGGTGGGTTTACCCTCAACCGCCTTAAAACCACACTGTTCCCGAGTTTTAACCGAAAACGTCACATACCGTGAGTCTGTATATACTGTGAAAGTCTTATAAACAAAAACGCAACATGCCTCATTCTAAGTCCTGCTTCTGCTGCCTGAGCCGACATTTCTGACTCCTGTTCCTCCTCCACCTTTCACCCCACCCGGCTCTTCCTATGATGGTTGCAGCTCGTCACTTCATGATCAAGTGAGTCAGTGCTCACAGTGACTCTGCCAAGTAATCGTGACTGTGCCTGCCTTAGGTTGTCCCTGGTTTCAAGGTGGGATCTTACCCGTCGTTGGCTAACCAGCCTTCCATACTGGCTTACTGCAGGATGCCGGGCCTGGGATACAATCAGTTTCCACCCATTAGGTGGTATGGATTGCAAAGTGGAGGAATGGAAACAGATTCTTCTTCCCCAGCTACTCATGCAGCCAAGTGTTTGCGAAACAGAGACACAGCAGGGTGCTTATCCTGTGTGTGTGTGTGTGTGTGTGTGTGTGTGTGTGAGGAATAATGGGGCGAATCAAAAAGTAACTTTCTAACAGAGTTAAAAATATTGTATTATCAAATGCTAACATTTTATCAAAGCGTTCCAGCAGTGGTATTGGCATTTGAAAGGTAAACCCACTACTTCTGAATGTAAATTGAGAACCTAGCATGGAGGAACCCTTCCCAGCAGATGTAGCGCTAATCTACTAGTTACTGGTACTGTTCTTGATTCTATATTTTAATTGATGTATTTTTACTTTTTCAGTTTATTAAGCATTCCAGCATTTTGCATTCCAGTCTTATTCTTATCATACCCATATCTATTCAATTACCTTTTTTAGTGTGATTATTATTATTTTTATTTATTTATTTTAAATTTAGAAAACACTGATCACAACTTAAACTTCCTTAAATGCATGACACTTATTTTTTATTCATACTTTTTAGGTTAAATCACTTGGTTAATTGCAACACTGTCTTTAATTGTCCTTATAACCTCCTTTTGAACTTTGATGTTCATCCATGAATGATAACTGTTGTCCTAGGAAGACTAAAACTAATCAAAACTGCACCTGAAAAAGAAAAGTAATTAGGCATAATATGAATATCTGAATATATTTTATAAGTTAGTAATTGGTTGACAAGAATGTAATCATAATCAATTATAGTAAAGACCATTTCCTTGTTAGCATGTCTTCCCCCACTCTGAGTAGAGGAGTAACCTCCCTTATCTCGGCCCTGACATACACAAGTAGACAGGCTCACACTCAAACACCTGGTTCTTTCCTCCCCCACTCTTCCACCGTGGACAACATGAATTAGAAATTTGGATAACATTTTATCTTATTTATTTAGTCTAATTGTAGGTATTGTAGATTATCACCTCTAATTTTTGACATCACTTTTTAATATGATGTCCGTTATTACCGTACTCCCTCAAGAAATATTTTATTTGTGTTATCTTTTTGGTACTTAAGCCTTGTCAAGTCTGTTGAACTGTGCATTAACTCCGCCCTCCCCGAGTCCTTTTAGGGCGGGTCCTTCTGCTCAGATTGGTGAGAGAGGATTTTCCCTGAACTCTTAGAAAGAGTCCCCAGCGCTGGTTGACCCCTGGACTTCTGTGGAGGAGCGGTGTGCATGCTATGGACAACTTTAAATGCTAATTGTTCATGTTATGAAGTCTAGCTAATAACCCCTATTATCCTTGACCCATAAAGGGTCCCGCCTGTCCCCGGTTGTTGCTCCCTTGTTCTTGGTGTCCCTGGTAGCTGTTGCCGTTTGAACATAAAAATAAAAAATCACAATATTTAAAATTTGCATCTTCAATATTAGGCGACTCACTTCTGCTTTGACCGTTACTCAATTCACAATTCTACTTAATCTTAATCTAACGATTTAATCTCGGATGACCTAATCATTTATTCTACCTATTGTTCGAATTTGATATTGTCCAACCTTTGCTACACCTCTACCTTCTGTATACCACATCAAACGTGCATATGACTTATTCGAATAAAGTAAAACCCAGTTTAATTTTTACATACTTATAGCTACCCGAGTCCCTGACCTGTTCATTACTATTTCCATTTTTCTATACCATTACAAAAACAGTGTTATTATATCTATCTAGTTTTTCATTTGTCAACATCAAATCGATACAATATTCCCATTTTCTAATAGTGATTGACTCAGATACCCACCCGTGTTGAAGACATGAGTGGATCTCTGACCCCCATAAGACAGGGTTCGCGAATGTGCTCTATCAGATGGAACACTGTCTCCCTCCCCCAATGGGGGTGAAATACAGCCTGTGAACCTATCCCCCCAAAGGTGCCACAAAGACATGCACGTTCCCGCAGACACAGAGACGCAGGATGTGATTTTCCCATTACTTGTTAACTATTCCCAAATGTCTCGGGGATAGTCTGTCTTATAACTCTTCCATTGCTTTCCTAATTCCTTTATAACAGTCCATGCGTATGGGTGGGCCTTTCCCTCCTTGTGTTACACAATCCTTATCTTTTTCTCCATCTTGCTTGACCTCCCCTTTACTGTCCACTTTCTCATCTCCATTCAACATTTCCTTAGCTGTTCTTTATCTTTCTTCATCTCTCTCCTTCCTTTTGGAACGAGGCTAGCACCAACTTCTCCCTCTCCATTTTCTCTACTTCCTTTTTTCCTTGTTTGTTAACCTTGTAATTCCTTATCATTACCTCCATGTCCCTACACATCACTCCATCAAAAGCTCCTCCCTTTGGCCACTTTGTGCCTGATGTTGCTGTTCTCTTTTCCCACTTCTCTGAGATCTTCTTTATCTCATCTTTAAGCAATGGACAATCTTTACCTAAAATATCCACTGCTGTAGGTGCCATATTTATTTTCTTAGGTGACAAACACTATTTTTTAATACAATTTGTTTGAGTTTATTCTACTCGTTAGTTAAAGCTTTTATCTCTGCTGATTGGAATGTGCTCCCCTCCCACCTTTGCCGATTCTTACTCCTGCTCTGCTCCTGGGCTCTTGCCCCCACCCTTCCTAACCTCTAGCCTGTCCTTTTCTCCTGATCAGACAAAACCAAGGGGCGGTTTACACATCTACTTCAGACAAATCAATTATTACCGATTATATTTATTCCTACTATCGAAGTGCTTTCTATACGCTTTTCCAGCACTTCTCTGTCTTTCCAATTTATTTGCGACAGAATAAAAGAAAAGAAAACGGGCTGCACAAGTCTCCGAGGTGACTTAACCCTACCGCGGCTTGAATGCAGAAAGAAAATGACTTATACAACTTTTTATAGTTTGTCGTAAAACGGTCGAATTTGTTGCACAAGGTTCTGAGTGGAACTAGTCACTAACTCGCCTTTAATTACAAAAAAAAGTTTGACCAGGCGTTATAGCCAGTCTTTTGTTTAAAACAGGAACGGCCAATTATACAAGGTTCTGAGCGACTGCAGAACGTACAGATCGATAGGGCGTTTTTACAGCCCGTCAAAATTTAGATCAACATAAACAAACACTATATGCGAAATTATATAAGGTTCGAAAATATTGCCTACTCTAACATTCCCATTTTCAATTTTGGAATTTTAACTTAATTTAGAATTTTGTTTTGTAGTTTGCCAATACTCAATACTCTGCTGCTTCGTTAGCTAGGCGTAAAGTCCTAGCAGGCTTCTCTACCGCTTGATTCAGTTCAGCTTAGCACAGAGGCGATATCAATTTTTATACTCCCACCTTTTACTAACCAAGTAAGCTTATCTTATATTGGCAGCATCCGTAGAGTTGGTTCTAGTGCCCCCCACAGAACCGATCTCAGACCCTTACTACACGCAAGGCGATATACCTGAGACCTTTAGGCGCTGACTGACATCACTGTCCCTCTCTAACAGAGGCGGCGCCAGCGGGCAGCCCACTTCTTTCCGTCCTCCTTAACTAGAAACTAGCTGTTTTAAAACCGGGGTTAAGAATCCGAAATCTTGATCTACCAGAACTTTTACTAAAAAACCAGGATAAAGAATCCACGACTTCTCCCTCTACCAGAACTTTCCGGAAGAACCAGGATAGAGAGTCCACGACTCCTCCCTCAACCAGAACTTTTTCAGAGAACCAGACTCAAGAATCCAAACCTCTCCCCAGCACTAAAACAACTAATTTCCTCAAGGCCGCGACTGAGGCACACTCCTGACCCTTAACTCCAATTAGGGTTGGTCAGGAGCAACCCTACAATTCTATCCCACAACAGAATCTGATTTCTGGGGGTGATGTAGGGACCTGCGGGCGCTGTCCTATTGGAACTTTTCCACTAATTTGTTCCTCTAGCCGACAGTTCACAGGAATTTCAGGCCTATTAAAACACTGCATCAATCAACATCATCAACAATAACTATCAATTCAAAACCACAGATCCTTTGAGTTAGTAAACCACAGAGCATGTATGGTTAGTGCGCGCACGTCATTCCTCCGCAGGGCTCCTCTCTCTTTTTCTATAACTAATGGTTCGTTAATTGAAGAGTCACTTTACCTGCTGCTTAGCGTTCGGACAGGGCAGGAACAGATCACACAATCTTTCCTATGTAATGATAAGAACGCAGCTTACCTTTTTAAGATGAGTGGCCACTCTATTGTGTGATCCGTCCGGACCCCGTCCTGCAGCCCAGCAGCTGGCGTGCCTCTGTTCTTCAATCCTGTTCGTGACGCCAAATTATGTGGTGGATAAACCGCATTTAACACTATAACTTAAATAAGAGAGTTCGAGGAGACCGGAGCAAGAATGACAGAAGACTTTATTTTTACTCGCGAACAAGTAAGAGCAAAGCCGAGTTGGTTTGACAAAGAACTGGAGAGCTGGTCACGGGCTGCTCCTTATGTATCCCTTTCTGCCCATCAAGAATGTTTGTCTTATCTGGATCTCCTGTACATACATGTCTGAGTTATTTAAGGAGTTGGTCAGTTGTGTCCAGTTGGTCGTTTGCCCCTAGGCTAACCTCAGTTCAACCGATTCTTGATCTCTATCTCATCCTCGCCACTATAATTAAGTCTATCACCAGACTTTTCTGGCTCCACTCCAGGCCACTGTTAGAGAGGAGTGGTGACATGTCTTCTTTAAGCTTCCCTCCACCATTGTTATATTTATATAGCATATAGGCCCAATAAAAAGTGTATGTTAACATAGTAATGTAAGGTAAATTTTCTTCCATAGTTGCTGGTCCAATCTTCCGCACCTAGCCAAGTCTCGAAACCTAATCCGAGAAGGCAGTTGATGGTACATTCCGCTGTGGTATAAATTGTAACAGGTCTGTGAATGTGAGGCTCAATTAGTAAAAGGCGTAGAGTGGCCCCATATATAAATACAATCCATTTACTTTAGTTGTAAATATTGAGGTGAACGGAGGCAGGCTGTATAAACATTAACTAGAAGAATATACCTTTACTACTTGTAGCGCCATTTCTTTGTCATTTCAATCACATAATATCTCCTTTGTTTGTGCAAAAGCAACAAACCAATCGGGATACATTTGTAATCCTATATAAAAAAAAAGTGGAAATGAAAGTGATGTGAAGGGGCTGCTCTTGTTTCCTCGCGCGGCAAATTTTACGTTTTTTCAGAAGAGAATTTATTCATGCATCCAAAATATTATTGAATGACGTGTGAACAGTTTAAATGTCATGTAGGGAAAATATTTATAGTTATATAGTTATGCACATGCGTTTATAAAACCAATGTGTAGCTCACTTATTTAAGTATAAAGTACTAAACTGGCAAACCAATTACATTTGAAATTTACAATAATATGGTTTGAAAAAATGTCTGACACAACGCTCTGTATTAGTCTGTCCAGCGTTTGGGTATTCTGATTTAAAGAGACAATTTATTTTGGACAAGAGACATTCCAATAGTACTGATTTAGAGTATAACAGCCCTTGGACTTTTAACTATACATGTATAACTCCGCTGTACAGGTGTTTCTAATGCAGGAGAAATACAGGTAAATGAACATGATATAAAATAGCTGGCCTGCGGTTAAGTGTAGACGGAAACAAATAACCAAGCTATGAGCAGGAAAATGTTTGTGTAATCAAAACGCCAGTCCCACTCCAGTTGCGGAACTATTTGTGTGAACAGAGCAAACTAAAAGATTCGACAAACAAATCATAAGCCATTGTTTATTACTGTTAACTAGTTAATTGCGCTTCAGAACTGCGAAGGCCGTGCTGTTATACAGAATATCTGCAATACTGGGACTGCGGCCTTGGACCTATGACCAAATCAGTTGTGCTGATATTCGGTGCAACAGCACTTCCCCTGGTGTGATATTGTATGTCTCCTCACGCCTTGGTCTACTGCCTGCTGTTTATATCTTGTACACTATGTGGTGCCTGGCGCACACCCAATGCATCACCTACACAGTTACTGCTACTGTACTGTTAAGTGCTTTAGTGTTTATTACGTCACTCTTATTTTTAAAATTGTTATGTAAATAACATTTATACATCTAATCTTAATCTGGACCTTAAACTAGCCATGACTGTATGTCTTGACAGATTTAAAGTGTATAGAGTGAACCCCCTGATTCAGCTCGAAATCAAACACTGAGATAAATGGTATTATATTTTAAGTATCCTGGAAACATAACCCTCTCTCGCCCCTCTGACGCAAACTGCAAAATCAGTCGCTCCCCACATATCCATACATCCGTGCATCCACAACCATGGCGTTATGCTATAAGTGTCCGAGAGGCCATCGCAACTGCAGACGGAGTTCCACACATTGGTTGTGACATCAGAGAGTATACTAAAAGGCCCTTCCACTGAGAACAATCTTTCGTTAATCTGTGCTTCTGTTTTTCAATCATATTCACGAAGGTATGCTGGACATGTCTGTTCTTTCTGGCAGGATACCTTGGCGGAGGTGTTGTTTAGCTGTTGTTTCCATGGCACCCCTTGCATCTGTGCGATCTGTATGGCTTTTCAGTGGGTATGCATGAATCTCTCTTGTCTGTATTGAGACCTCACGTTCACCAGAACACCACCATCAGGACCTGTATCAGCGGTGAAGTGAAGGGCTGGACTCTCAGCAGACTCAACCGCTTAGAGACCTGCTTCAAAAATCCAAGGACTCTTACCCTTTCCCCGCATTGAAGATGCCATCGACCGAATCACATGGTCACAGTGTTTCAGTTCACTTGACCTAAGTAGTGGCTACTGGCAAATGGAACACAAACTCAGACCCAAGACGGCTTTAACCATCAGCCAAGGACTCCGGCAGTTTTGTATGTTGCCCTTCGGCCACTGCAACGCCCCCGCCCCGTTTGAGAGGCTGATGGGGAGGATACCGCCAGGTCTTCCAAATGAGCAGTTCTCTCCTAAGAGGACTGCTCTATCTTGTGTGCGCCAAGATGACACCAGGGCATACCCCTCCCTGGCTAGTTGCAGAGACTGATACCTACTTTTGGGGGCCAGTCTGTGTGACAGGGGGGTGCAACAAGTTTGTGTGCCAGGGGGTTGTTACCAGGCCTGGCTTGTCCCAGGCCAAGGACGAGGTGTGAAGCAGAAACTGGTGCCCAAGGACTTGTCCCAAAGGGTGCTATTGGCAGTCTGGGCAGGTCATGGGGTGGCCAAGACAAACTGCGTCAATGGTTTCACTGGGCTGTCACGAAAGTCACTGAAATCTGCCCTCCTGCAGCACATTCTTGGTCCATTTCCCACCTTGGACAAGGGGAACTGCTTTATCCTTGCGGCCATCGCCTATTTCGGCCAGAAGCCTAAGCAGTCCCTTACCAGAGCACTGCTAACACAGAAAAGCGGCTGGTGTTTGAAATACTCTGTCTGTTCAGGGCCCCTGAGCAACTACACAGTGACCAGGGGCAGACCATCAGGGTGCAGCTGTTTGCTGAAGTGTGCCAGTGCATGGGTGTGAGGAAAACCAAGATGACACCCCTCCACTGCCAGAGGGATGGACTGGTAGAGTCGGATGCTCGCAACACATCTGGCTATTGTCACCTTATGACACCAGTGAGACTGGGATCGTCACCTACTGCTGGTCCTGTTGGTGTACAGGTCAGTGGTGCAAGAAAGTTCTGGGTGCACACCAGCATCATGTTCAGGAGAGAGCTGCAGGCCCTCTGGACTTGCCCTGCAGGTACAGCTAGTACATGCATAACATAACATTGGATGTCAATATTTTGTGGGCGTATGACCCTTGTTGTCTGTCCTTTTCTCTTCTGGAGAGGTGTCTGTGTACAACCCATCTAAAAAAGCAGTCGTAGTTTAATGTGTTTTCCCATCATCAAAACGCAGGAAGTGTGAGCAGGAAGGAAGAGCAAGCAGGAAAAGCGATATTCAGTATGCGAGTTCATGAAAATGGAAGTGATTTTCTGAAAGGGGTCAGGTAAGTGAAAAGGAGAGTAAAACAAAATCCGAAAGATGCCGGTTAGACAGTCGAAACGCCAATAGAGGGCGCCATTTGATTTAATACAGAAAGGTTTCCTTGACAATTGTTGAAGCAGCGCTCAACATTGAATTATTTCAGCTTTCTCTCTCTCTTCTTCTCGCTCTCTCTCTCTCTCTCTCTCTCTCTCTCTCTCTCTCTCTCTCTCTCTCTCTCTCTCTCTCTCTCTCTCTCTCTCTCTCTCTCTCTCTCTCTCTTCCTCATATATCTCTCTCCCCCCATTGCCCTCTCACTCTCTGAAGAGCAGGAGGAGAGTTGAGCTCAGTGTAGTTGTGAGTTGTGCTGTGTGCTCTACCCAAGACCAGAGGTGTGCGTCTTTCTCCGGCGGTCCACCATGCAGCCCCACTGCCTCGTCTCACTGCTGCCCTGGTGAAGGTTTACCGCTAATCTGAAACGAAACGGGTGTGCACGGCCACGTCTGAGCAGAGCAAGAAGATGCAGGAGAAGAATTGAACAGTTGCCGAGAGGCTTGGGGAGAAGGAGGAGAAGAAGAAGGAGAAAGAGGGGGTTGTCACCGGCCAGCCCCCCACCCTGTTGGCCCTCTCGATAGAGCAAAAACGGAAGCCTTTGGAGTATTCCATTTTTTCTTTCGTTTTATATTTTTCTTGTTCCTCATTGCAGTGCTGGGAGGCGCTCTATCTTGCCATTTAGTTGCTCTCTCCATCATTTGTCTCCTCATCTATTTCTCTATTTACCTGGTGTACAATTTCCGCTATTTATGAGTGGGAGAAAAAAAAAGGAGTTTTTTATTTTCCTTAGAATTTTTATTTTCTCCACTCCCTTTCCTCTCCGTCTCCATTTGGTGCCATTTCTATGTATCTTTCTATCTATCCTCTCCACATCTTCCTTATCAAGTCAAGCTTCAATCCGACGTGACATCAACTTGGACTGATTCTTCTTCAAAGAAAACAGCAAAAACTAAAAACTCATCAATGACACCTTTTTCCCCTCTTTCCCTCCCTTTTGGTCTTTCCAAACTCTCCCCACTCTCCAATGCATCACAATATCGCGGGACCCTTTAATGTTACACTAGGTAGGTTAACTATTGTTTAGTGTCCGTCTATCTGTCTGTCTGTGTGTGTATTTGTGTGTGCTTTTACGTATACATAAAACACACATCAACACACATACACTCGTACACTAAACTGTCTGAAAGGCGATTGGTCAGCGAGTTAATTTAGCACAGGTCTCACCTGTGTGACGGCTTTTAGATCGTTTTTTTGTACAATCTTTGCTGGGATTTGGCCCAAATTAGAAAACTATTATGTTTAGCATTTTCTGGCAGCCTGATCTTAATTGATAACCCTCTTATCAATGAGGTATTAATTTGAAATTAAATTGGTCTCTTGCCTTCAGTCAATGAGGATCTAATATACTGCTAATGACCTTTTAAATGCATTTATCTTTTTGTTTGTTTTGCACATCCTATCATGTGGCTGCACCATAACCAGTCATTTTCTTTCCCTCTCCGCTCTCTAAAGCTCCTTTCTCTCTCCCGTTCCATCTTTGCGCTCTAATTCTCGTTCTTTCGCTCTCTCACCCACAAATACATCCACACCTACACTTTTGGCCTCCTCCCACCTCCAAGACGTCTACACACATTTCACCCTGTTCCCTAACACGTACCATCACTTAAATCCTCTACTGAACAGACTTCCATTGTTTGTCCATATCTTTCCATTCAGCCACTTGTCTCTTTGAGGTTTTTCTACCAGAATTGACAATTTTCCATCCCAACATCTCTCTCCTCTGCACCTAGTGTTCAAAGTCATCCCCCCTCTCTCTCTTTGTCAGACTAGGATGAGCCGTTGGCAATGGCTGGTGGATTAACAGGCTACTCTCATGTTTCTCCGTGGCTTTGAGGCCTGACAACACAGAGTGTGTGTGTGTGTGTGTGTGTGTGTGTGTGTGTGTGTGTGTGTGTGTGTGTGTGTGTGTGTGTGTGTGTGTGTGTGTATGTTGTAGTTAGAGAAAGACTGACAGGCAGATAAGAATAGATTAGCATCCAAGCTCATCAGCCCCCTTCTTCCCTCAGCCCCCCTCTTCCCTCATTTCTTTCACCCTCTCTCTCCCTCCCCTATCTCTACTTCTTCCCCCTCATCACATGCTACCTAACGTAGCCTGGTAGAGATGTTTAAAACAGACCACTGCCTCATCTCCATACAGCCGGTGGTTCTTTACAGACCGCCTATCCATCGTTAACATCCACCCACCCATGGACATCAATCCGATCCTAGGCTGTGTGTTCAGGACCAACTAAGTTCCCACAATAGTGTAGGTTCCAGCGACCCCCTCCACCACACGTTAGCTATGGACGTATAAAGGGGGTTCATAAAGGCCTCATGTGCTTCTAATGTGCGGATATGGGGGAAGGAGGCGTCATGATGGAATATACAGGAGGGCTGCCTGGGCTCTGTGTTTGCTTCTGTGTCCCCACCTCCGCTGCTCTGTAAACACCTTGAACACAGCCTATAAGTTATGTGTTAAAGAAAAGAGTGTCTTAGGTGAGTAGTGAAACGTTGTCGTGCTCACTCCCTCACCGACCGCACATGCATGAGAAGACTCACCGAAAGAACGATGGTGTGTGTGTGTGTGTGTGTGTGTGTGTGTGTGTGTGTGTGTGTGTGCTTATGCCCATGTTGCCAGTGCACGTAAGCACACATTAAGGTGTCAAAGTGTCGGGTGTCATGTTGCATCTGAGCGGTGTTTGGCAGCATGCCGTTGGTGCTCGTTGTATTCTGCATGAACTTGTGTGCTTGCACAATGGAACACTTCTTTATCGCCCTTCAGCTTGTTTAGGGCACGTCTCATATTTATATATATATATTTGATGTATTGATATATATTTGCACCATTTAACACACTGCACGTCAGTACCTGCATTTTTATTTTTGCATGCTATTTTCATTCATCTGGTTACATGCTAAACAACATTTTGTTGTCATGGTAATCTGTGCAATTCAATAAAGTTGAATCAAATGGAATGTTATATATAATGTTCATTGTTTGGTTTATAAAAAAATTGGAAGGACTGAATACAAACTTTATGTGGATATATATAGACAAATAATCGTAACTGCATTAAATCCTGGTTGCCTGTATGCACTTTACATGATGCATTCAATGAGCTAAGTGCAGGGAGTGTATACCCAGACAGGGCTGCAGATGTGGCCATTATCGTTCTCTGCCTCTGGTTCTTGTGGTTCTGCTTGAGGTTCATTATTTGGCCACTGTTGCTTACTCATAACATTACTCAGACGGCTAGCCTGCCGTGCTGTGTTTGGTCCCAGAAACAGGCTCTTAGTGGGGTTGACTCACCGCACAGGTACACACACCACGGCTCACACACCATGGCTCACACAAATCTCTTAAATAGCATGGCTCTGTGACACGCCGCTGTTAGCCGTGATGTTCTGTGTTGTGATATAATTCAGCAGTTACACTGTATGTGCTACACATTTCTTGGAAAGAATAAAGCCCTGTGGGACTCACTTCAAATGTAATGCTGTTACCATTAGCTTTTATTTGAAACATAATTAATGTTGCCATGGGGAAGAGTTTAAAACCATTGATCCAGAAAATAATTAAAATGATTTAATTAATTATTGAATCAAATATAATAAACTAAATTAATCAATTTAGGATGCTAATTTTTTCGGTATCCTCTGTGAGGGTGCCTATAAAATATTTTTATTAAAACTTAACAAATGGATATCTTCTGGCAATATTCTCAGAATTCCCAGGCATTGAGGTAATATTTCAACGTGTGAAATCTCCACACTCATTCCAACATGAATACAGATACACAGGGCATGTTTGATTTCTATGGTTTCTCAAAAAGCCCTGATTTATGCAAACACATTTTACGCATTTACCCACAGTGTACATTCAAATGGCAAGGAGGAGAAGGATATGATATGACATGGAGAAAACAGTATCCAGTCAGTCCTCTAGATAAGAGATATTACAATGTGTATATGGTATATATTATGAAAGCATTTTTGGTATATGCTTAATTCATTTGAACACTGACAGTGGTCGGATGAGCGGGCGGTAGCTTAGTGAAACTTGATGGATGTGAACAAAGTGAATAAGAAATGCATGACTGGCATGCTTCTGTACAACCTCCCCAAAACAAAATGGAGAACAAGAAAATCATAGCATGTTGATGAAGTACAGTTTGTTTGACTTGCTGTGCTTTGATCTCGAAGCAGTTGGTATCTGTACCCAGCATGAATGTTTCAACCCTCAACCCTCCCCCCCCCCCTTTCCTCCTTGCCTTCTCAGACTTGTAAAGGAGGAGGGAGCTGAAGCAGGCTGCCAAAACAGCCTACCATGACCGGCTAAGACAGCTGAAGGCAGAGCGGAGCGTTGCGTGGCAGAGAACCCAGAGGACTGGCTCACTGCTCGTCCTCCCTCGTCTACACATCTCCAAGGCAACCGTTTATCACACCTTCTTGCAAGACACGGCGTTCCACGGAAGCGGGAGATGAAACCGACAGAAAGAGACGATTCAAAGAACGTCCCTCTGTCGGCCTCTCGTCTTCTTCAACGCGCACCTTTTTTTCCCTCACACACTAAAACCTGACATTTTTTGAACGGACGGAGGACATTCTATGCTTCAAGGCCCGTCGGGGAGGGAGCAATAGCAATAGTGCCTCAACAAATTTCTTTGGGCCGTTAGTTCCTTGTATTGAAAAAAAAAAAGCAAAGGATTTCCCTGAAAGACGTTGCTACGACTTCTCTAAATCCACACAGAGCTCCTGCCACACAATAACACTGTTCACCACGCCAGGTGCTCCCCCCTCCCCTCCTGGGCCGCTCCCTTCTCCAGCTTCCCCTGTCCACCCCCCCTCCCACCCGAGGCTATGAGAGGAGGATCTGAGCACCAGGCAACACCATCATGCCAGCTCTGAAGCCCAGGGAGGAGATCTGGGCTGGCAATGTACAAGGTAGGCCTGGCTCTGTGGTGACCCTTCCCTCCCTTCCCTCTCCTGCCTCGTTGTCTGTACTGTGCAGCAGGCCTATAAGAGACACACGTGCACGCACACACACACACACACACACACACGCATGCTTGCACATACACATGCTCGCACACACATACTCATGCACACACGCGCATCATGTACACCCACACACATGCACGCACACACACACACACACACACACACACACACACACACACACACACACACACACACACAACACACACACACACACACACACACACACACACACCTTTCTGTATGGCTTGAGTATGAGCCAGCCACTTTCTGAGCTTTTTAGAATAGCAATAGCATTTTTTTTAGAATAGCAAAGACAGGGAATAACATCAATCAGGCTCAGACCCACAATCTACACAGAGAAAATGTGTATAGCTAAGATAACATAGAGGTTATGATTACTGCTGTGTTAGCTCGAACATGTGGTGTTCACATGGGGTGTTCACATGGGGTGTGTTGGTTTTTAACGAACACCATTTCCCGTAAGTCCAAGTTTATCACAACCTAAACATCACTATCATACCTATAAGCTGACTCTATAAGGCAAACATGCATCGTATGTAGCATATAACAAAGAGTAAACCCTAACCTCAACCTGTGTGTCCTTATATCAATGTGAGAATGAGAGAAGACATGGGCAAAAAACAAGAAAGAAATCTGTATTTCCTCTTGCACGCTGTGTCTAGTCGGGCCTTGAGAAGGGGCCTAGTGTTGCGATAAGGCGCAGGGAGGCAGGAGCTTCAATAAGCCCATCACAAGTACTGAGATGTGCTGCTTCAAAGGGGAACCCTGGCCCAGACAACAGAGTGGGGAAGATCCACGCTATTATTCCTGTCCTCTCACCAGCCTCCAGGCAGTCAACAAGTCAGCCATTCAGCAGTCAGCCATTTAGCCATCCAGTCAGCTTCCAGCCAGCCAGTCATCCAGTCACCTGCCAGACAGTCAGCCATCCGTTCAGCCGACCAGTCAGTCAGCCATCCAGGCAAACAGGTGGTAAGCCATTCATCCAGCAGGTGGTCTGCCAGCCATCCGCTCAGCCATTCATACATACCAGCCAGTCAGCCATTCAGCCATCCAGTCAGCAACCTGTCAGTCATCCAGTCGGTCAGCCATCCTGTACACCAGACACCCAGTCAGAGAGTCACTCAATTCAGTCCAGTCAAGTCAGTTAGTCAGCCAGCCAGCCCAGTTAGTCTGCCAGACTGTTATGTCCGCTATCCAGTCCGTCAATCATTCTGCCAGCAAGCCAATCTGTAAATCTGTTGGTCAGCCAGCCAGCACAGACAGTTGATGCCAGATATCCGTGAGTTGAATAGAGAAAGGGTTTGAAAATAATTGTATTTCTAAAGGAATAGGGACACGGGAAAGGAAAATGGATTAGGATAAAGAATAAAAACGTATTTTAAATAAGCTATGATTTTGTTTTTAAACGTATGCTTCTGGCCTTATGGATTCTACTTAAAGGTATTGTGTGTAACATTTCTGCATTAACATATTAAAAAGAGAAAATCATATTAATGGTAATGGTGCATTTATTTTGATCGCCTGTCAATGGTGCCATCCCACTTTGTCCCATAACTACAGGGGAAACCTGCTTAAACCTGGTGCCCTCACCCATCTCATACTGCATCGTCTCCGAAATACAATCCATGTTGCTGTTCCCTTACTGGCAAGAGAAACGACCACGAGAGAAGGGCAGACTCAGTTATCATGGCGTCACTGGGTGCAGACTGGCGGTACGGCCCGTTCTTTGATTTCATGCTGTATCCGGAGTGGTACCGGCACCCGAAGGGCCCCGCGGGATGGTTGTCAAGGCGATGACATTGGGCCCCACAGACGGGCGGTGGAGCCAATTTACGGTTCTGGCCGTCATTTGACCATCTTTCCAAATGTTGACAAAGTCCTTATATGGGATCAGCTTCCTGGTGTTCATCCTGCAATGAAGGGAGAGAGAGAGACACAGGGAACACAAGAAAGTGAGAGAGGGATGAGATAAATGCTCCCTTCTCATCTCATAGTCTGTGAGCAGCATCAAGAAACTCTGACCGTGCAGAGCAAACACAGCAACCGGCACATCGGCTGTTCAGGAATTAACTGAAACACGTTGCCTGAGACAACACCGTGAATCCCCAGGGCCTTGCATTACCACAGACAAAAATAACCCCAATTCCAAACTCCTCTTCCTGCTGCCTTTTCCATAGCTTCTCTTGTGTGACATTGAGAGAACGTGGCAGAACCAAAAATAGAACTAAACAAGCGTGTGAAAACAGCCCCTACCAAAAATTCACCTCCTCACTAGTTGACAGGGTAGCTCACCTCACGTGCTCAGAGGTTGAGTCTTTTCCCACGACATGGGGAACATATTGAATGGAATAAGCCATCTCCCTTTCCATTTGACACCAATGGCTAAACCAACCTACAACTGCTGTGGTACCAAACATGTGTGTGTTAGTGTGGCTGTGTGTGTGGGTGTGTGTGTGTGTGTGTGTGTGTGGGGGGGGGGGGGGCTCAGGAGTGGTATGATTTGATTGGCTGCTACCCCAAGCGGACGAACATTTATCTGGGTAATTGTCACTTTTTTCCCCCTGTCATGCCGCAGGGAGTCTTTTGAAGTCCTACTGTATCAGATGATGGGGGAGGGGAGTGGGGGGAGGGTCACACAGGGGAGATAGCAGAACAGAAAGGAGGCGGCAGGGTGAGATGGTTGGCGGTAGGTGGGTGATGGAGGGTGTGATACGGGAGAGCGGAGGAGGAGTGCTCCATGAACTTGAAAGGGAGGAGAGGCTGTGAGAGAGAGGGAGAGACGGGAGGGAGAAGAACGTCTGGAGACGGAGGAATCGTGTGTAGCACAGATGGTGTAGCACAGATGGCAGAGAGAGAACGAGAGAGAACGAGAGAGAGAGAGAGAGAACGAGAGAGAGCGAGAGAGAGAGAGAGAGAGAGAGAGGGAACAAGAGAGAGAGGGAGAAACACACATACCAAATGGATGGCTACATGTTCGCTGCAGGATAGGAAGAGAGTGAAAGGAAAAAAATCGGGGAACAGAATAGTAGTAGATTGAGGGCCCTATCTTGCACCCAAGGCAATTGACTTTCTACACCGACGCATGTATCGTTGCTAGTTTGCACCCGGCGCAAAGCTGATTTTCCCCCACAGCAAACAGGCGCCACTACACTTGCGCCACTACACTTGCTCCTGGAGAGGCGTGTCAGCGAAAAGCAGAGGCGTGTTCCGGTGCAAATGATACTTGGTGCTATTTTAGTGATCTAAAAATTGTGCCGCTGCAATTGCACCACTGACCGAAAAATATCTGTTCTAAAATGCACTAGCGAATACCGCTGTTGATGTTGCTATTTTGACGTGCCATGGCAGGTCGGAATTGCAACATAAGCTTACACACACGTAGGCTATACACAGCACAAACATGCAAACAATTAGCCTAATCAAAATATTATGATGTCAAAGATTGTTCATATGTCTGAAACTGCATAGAAATAGCACGTGGATTATGGAAACATTTTTTTCCATAGAGGCTGCATGAATGAACACTGTATAGTAGGCTATGCGTTAAAATAATAATAATAAACTCGAGCAAAGTATATCCCAGCCCTCAGTTATGCTTTAAAATCAATGCATCTGCAAACACCGTACAGCAAACATATATTTTCTTGACACAGACATCGTGTACAAGCCCATAGCTTTTAGGATTGATGAGTATTTGATCATGAGAAAACATAGTTTTACCGTGAGTGAGTGTTTAAAAGAAGGAATAAATGCGGGTGATGCTTGGCGCGCGTGTGTGTGCGCCACCATCTGTTTAAACTTTAAACTTTAAACACACGCAAACTAAACAACTAATGCATAATACAGTCCATGGCGATGTAACATATATAAACGGGGGAACACATGCATTATGAACACAAGTCGATAACGATAATGTATACAATACTGGTAACAAACAATGTTTGTTAATGTTTTGCCACATATCATTAAATGCGGCCACAGGACCGCGTCTGCATATCATATATGTGTTAAGTTGTCTTTGCTGCAATTAACATGACGACTCAGTGTTTCTGAAGTTGTAGAAGAAAACTATTCCATGTGTGAATTAGGCCTATTATTTTGCCATAAACTGAGCCATTTGAAGTTTAAAATTCATGTGGTCATGCAGCTGTCTCAGCGGAGACTGCAAACGCGCAAAATCAAAATACGCCAAATCAAAATATCAACTCGTCAAGTTCAAATGCTCTGGCTCTTAAATGGGATGGGAGATGGAACTCTCATTGATTGATTCCACGTTATGCCCAAAACACACCTACATGTTTTAGACCAACCCATTTTAGATTTGTATTTATCCGCTGTTAAAATAGCAACATCGCCAGAGATCCGCCCACAAAGCTATATGCGCTTCACATTTCAAACTTGTGTTTCAGACCGTTAAAATAGGGCCGAGTCTGAGAAGGAAGGGCATGTTGCTTATCATTTAGAGGCTTTCACCAAGCTGTTTGGTTTTTCTGGATACGGGATCTGATGCGTGCTGAATCCTACCTGGACCCTTTCTTCCAAGATGAGGCTGCTGTTGCCTGTGTGCTCTACTGTACAAGATTGCCATGGAAGCACTTTTTTCAAAACCTTCTTTTTTTTTAATAGAATGAACCGTTTTTTTTCTCACTTGAACGATCTTTCAATTATAAATCTGTCCTCCTCTGGCCTCAATGAGGACTATCTTTTAATTAAATAGCTATTAAGCAGGAGTGCAGGTTTCTGGAAAGGTCAGACAGACAGACACACGGATAGATGGCTCCCAAAGGACATTTTCTTTAACCTTCCTCCCAAGTTGACGCACTGCTTGAAATCAATCGGGACATGAGTGGTCACAACAAGCATCCGCCCCCTCACTCAAGACGAGAGGACACCATCCGCCACGTCAAGTAGTGCCCAGCGGTGATGAAGAGTTAGCCTGAGCGCGGCAGGGCTGTAGCCCCCCCATGAGGAGTAAACTGAAGCATTAGATGGGGGCAGGGCGGACAGGTGGGCCTGATGTATCCCTCCACGTGGCCGGGCCTGCATCATCGTGTTTAGCTTTAAGTGGAGAAGAGTGTGTGGTCCTACGGCTCACCGATTTCCCTTCATCTAGTCACCCTGTGTGCGCTTGATAGGAGCGGCCGTTCTCTGTGTTCCGGACCATGTGACCTTAGCCGTCTTGACATCATCAATGAACATCATCAATGATTGTAGGATTTAAAACAAAACAGTTTTGAACCTTCGCTTCTGTTCTTTCGCGGTTCTTAAAAAGCATTGTGAAGAAGTGAAGCAACACTTCCGCCAATGAAATGACCTGCAATTCAAAAAAAAGAACCAACCGAAATCCAGGGTGTCGGTTGGTTGTCATCGCAAACTCTTCTGACACCGGACTTGTTTGGGTATATTACACACACTGGGTGTGTATCAGACAAACATGACTGGCCCAGGGGGACCGGTGTGTTTTCTCATTGAAATGCCTGGGTACAGCTCAATCAAAGAGCACTGAGTGTGTGTGAGTGTGAGAGTGTGTGAGAGTGTGTGTGCGTGTGAGAGTGTGTATGCGTGTGTGTGTGTGTGTGTGTGTGTGTGTGTGTGTGTGTGTGTGTGAGTCACCCTAGACATGCCTTTGGACTTTGGAGCTGTCAGTGCGTCGAATGAGTCGGTCATTGATTTAAATAGCACCGCTCTTGATCTAAGAGGCTTGATGAAAAGGTAGAAATACTGAAGAGAGGTGCTATTTCAGCGTTCAAATGTTCCAAGAATAGCAAATACAAAATTGTCCTTCAGTACCGTCGTTTGCACTCGTTCTGTCCTCATCCGTGGATCGGTGCTCTGACATCAAGGCGGCTCCGTGAATGAGTTTGCGCGAGGCGGGTGGGATACCCGTCAGAACCGGCAGGCCTTTACTCGACCTGTGGTCCATCACTAGATCTGTCTGTGTCTCTCTGCCCGGTGGACGTTTTACATTAAGGGTGCTTCTGCTCTAATCCTGCAGACAGATACTGGCCCTTGAAGCTGTTCTCCAGTCTTTGTATCCCTTGTATTGATCAGGGTGGGGGGGCCGTGGCAGCCTGTGGCAGGCCTCTGGAGGGCGTAGGGGCTTGTTACGCTGACGTGTCTTACTGTGACCCGGGGAGACCCGCAGGCCATTTAGCCGTGATACACTGGAGGTCCGAGAGCCGGTGGGGGTGGAGGGGTGGGGGGGTGGGGGGGGGGGGGGTGTCGCCCAGGGGGCCCTGCTTATGCTGAGAGGGACGCGTCTCTTTGCTGCTAAATGAAGTGAGGAGCAGGCGTTGTGACCCTCCGACTCGCTAGAATAAACGGCTCCAATGAGGTAATGAAGACCCGAGGGACCGCAGGGTGGAGGAATCCTTTCCCCAGCCCTGTGTGTTCAACTCTGTTGATTCAGCCCTGAGTGTGTGTGTGTGTGTGTGTGTGTGTCCCTGATTAGGAGAACATGCGGTCTTGCGTGGAGAGAGTGACACACTGCAGAGTTGTCATTGTCTGTTGAACTCAGTGCAATTTGCAAAAGAGCAGGTTCTTAAGCACGGTGAAGGGAGTTCGGTCAAACACCGGAGATCCTTCACGGTAATTTCTTCTTCCACCGTAGACTCCTCGCAAGATAAGAGGCTGGAGTATTGTGTGACAAATCACTCTCTCTCTCTCTCTCTAGAGAGAGAGTGATTTGTGCCATGCAGTTTTATGTGTGTGTGTGTGTGTGTGTGTGTGTGTGTGTGTGTGCGTGTGCTCCTGTGTATGCATGTGTGTGTGCGTATGTGTGTGTGTGTGTGTGTGTGTGTGTGTGTGTGTGTGCATCCGTGTGGTTCTGTGTGTGTGCATATGTGTGTGTATGTGTGTGTGTGTGTGTGTGAGTGTGCGTGTGTTTGGTTGCGTAACCTCAGCATAATATTTTTTCAAATAAGTCAAAATAATTTAACCTTCATCACTGCACAAAATAATGGTTTTAATATTGCTTGGCTTGTGGTCAAACAGGGCAAAAAAAATGACGTTTCCCTTAAAATAGGTTTACGTCTAGACCAGTTGTCCGTATGTTATACGGACGTGAGATTTACACATGCACACACATGGAGGAATGCTCCAAGCCTTTGGAATCAAAACATACGTTTGACTTTTTACAGAAAAGACTGATATTTTTAATGAAGCCTCTCTAACAAAGAACAGTACAAGTTCCTTTGTACCTTTTAGTGGCATGTATTCACAGCAGTGAGCACATTTGATAGTCGCAACGCTTAATTTTTACAAGGAGTAAGTTGGCTTGCTGCAGCGCACCATGTGTCTTTGGTGATTTCTTTTTCGGTTCATTTTTTCCTATTGTTGCCATCACAGCCATGACAATATTGTCACACCTGAGTGGAGCCGCATACTTGCGTCAACATAGTGCATTCAGTAGTTATTCAAATAATGAATGAATTGGCTTACATTTGTTTTAGTTAATAAGTAATATTTGTCAAATAAAGACAATAGTTTGAGCAGTTGTCAACAAAAAAAGATTTACACACATTTACGAAGGCCTGGCCTCAAGGGGTTCATTATTTGGCACAATGCGCTTACCAGCCACCACGCATATTGAACAAGGAAACATGAAAGTCCTGCACAAAATGTTCACTTTGTTCAAACCAGCAACAGAATAACATTTTCTGTCTGTTTGTGAAAGCATTAGCCGTCTTGGTTTGATATTGTACAATGAGCATGTGTTTATTTTTGGAACCCGGTAGCCCCCAACAAACAGGCCAGGGGTCCTGCCGCTGTGATTGTGTTGAGTGTGTTAACCCAAACGGGATGACCTTCACCGACAGCGATCCAAATGTTGCGCCCTGGAGGCACAGCGAGAGCTGTGCAGTTGCATGCAGCTCTATTGATGCGCTGCATGGGGAGTGTGCCGGTCATGACTGAATCGCCACCTGTGGGAGGCACGCGTGTGGGTGTGTATCATGTGCAGCAGCTATTTTTTTTTATGCCGGTAATCACTGCCATGACGATGATACCTCCGCCGCCGCCGTGAACTCACAGGAGCACGAGTACACATGCGAAGAACATCGATCTGTTCGGCTCTAACGGTTCTCTGTTGTCATGTGAACAGGTGGACCTCTGTGCAAAAGTGCAAGCTTTGAGAGTTTTTTCAGCTTCTAGGAAGACTGAATGTTTTTTTATTCCGAAAGGTCGATCCTGTCTGCTCCTGATGGAATCCCGCACGCAGAGCTGGTCTCACCTTCTCTCTCACCGGCAACCAACAGGCTAAAGACAAACTCTCACGCTATCAGAGCATCAGATCACACACCAGGCAACTCATGCACCATTTCTTTCCTGCCATGGATTAAGATCCTAGCCTCAAACCATAGCCTTGATATGCTAGCCTGGTTCAAAACATGTAATTCCAAATGCTCAACTATTTCAACGCTAGTCAAACCAAAACCACCGGAACTTGCTAAGCTTCAAATTGTATTTCATGTATTATTGACGTTGTTACGCTAAACAATTTTTTTAATTTTGCTAAAGCTAGCTTTGCGCAACGGGTTGACGTCACAAACGGTCAATGGAAGAATAAGACAAAGCAAGTAGTTATGGTCCAAATCAGTCATAGAAAGATTTGATGAAGATTTATGTTGTGAATGCCTCCAGCAATAAAACCACTAGATCATTGGTTGTCTTTTAGTTAATGCTTATTAATGCCTTATCTAATGTTGAGTAATGACAATACTGCATAAACATCACCATAAATCTATTGGTCAAACCTGCTGCACGTGTAATAGCAGCAATACCTTTACCTATTCCTTGAAGGCAAGGCAAGGTAAGGCAACTTTATTTATATAGCACTTTTCATACACAAGGCAGACTCAAAGTGCTTCACATATAAACATTGTCATACAATAAAATAAAATAATAGATAAGTAAAAAGTTAAATAGATAGAAAATAAAGGCAAAGTTTAAAAAAAAAACATTTTAGAACGGCAGAGTTAATAAAAATGCATTTTAGAAAGTGAGAAAATAAAGGAAAAGTTACTAATAAAGTAAAAAATAGAAGCATTGTAGATTTAAGATTTAGCAGAAAGCTAAAGCAAACATAAAAGTCTTCAGTCTTGTTTTAAAAGCTGTCAGAGTTGGGGCAAGTCTTAAATCCTCAGGGAGTTTATTCCAGCTATTTGTTGCATAGTAACTCAATCCTGCTTCCCCATGTTTCGTGTTGACTCTGGGGATAATTAACAGATTGGTCTCAGAGGATCTTGGTGGTCTAGAAGGCTTATGTAGTGGAAGCATATCAGTTAAATATTTTGGCCCTAAACCATGTAGGGATTTATAGGTTAGCAACATGATTTTAAAATCAATTCTCTGGCATACAGGGAGCCAATGTAATGATTTAAGAATTGGTGTAATATGTTCACATTTTTTGGTCAAGCTGTAGTTGCCTTAGAGTTTTTTTTGGGAGACCTGTAAGGAGACCATTGCAGTAATCAAGCTTGCTAGTGATAAAGGCATGTACAAGTGTTTGTAAGTCTTCGGTAGACATGAGCCCTCTAAGTCTTGCTACGTTTTTAAGGTGATAATATGCAGATTTTGTAACTGATTTGATGTGACTGTCGAAATGTAAATCTGAATCCATGATAACCCCTAGATTTCTGGCTTTGATTGAGGTTTTCAGGGACAGAGAGTGAAGGTGTTGGGTAACTTTAAGCCTTTCAGTTTTAGCACCAAATACAATTATCTCGGTTTTGTCCTCATTTAGTTGAAGGAAATTTTGGCACATCCAGTCTTTGACTTGCTCAATGCACTGGCACAACAGATCTATGGGCTGATAGTCATTTGGTGATAGAGACACATAGATTTGCGTGTCATCAGCATAGCAGTGATGGTCAATATTGTTATTTTGCATGATTTGCCCTAGTGGGAGCATGTAGATGTTGAATAGAGAGGGTCCTAAGATCGAACCTTGTGGGACTCCACATGTCACGTTTGTTGATTCTGAGACAAAGTCGCCAATGGAAACAAAGTAGTTCCTATTTTGTAGGTAGGACCTAAACCAATTTAAGAATGTGCCTGAAAGCCCCACCCAGTTTTCTAATCTGTCCAAAAGTATTGTATGGTCTACAGTGTCGAATGCAGCACTGAGGTCTAGTAGCAAGAAGAAATCCGGATTGGAAGGTGTCATAGCAACCTGAATGAGACACCAAAACTGCATGAGTAAACTCTGAAAATAGTGGTTTAGTAATGAAAGTTGTTTTAATGCTCACAGAATAAATATCATTGGCGTAAACCTGTTTTTTGGCATTGCCGTTAGCCCACAGCCGAGTAGAATGGGTATTTTGCTGTCTTGCTTTTTAAACTCTCAAATCCCCAAAACAGCTTGTCAGCTTGGGCTGCGTATATAAGCGGCACATTACACTTTAATGCTCTTCAAAATATACGTAGGCTTCAGGGGGTTCCAGCACCCTACGATAAAACATATAGATCATATTGAAGAACCAAATATTACATAAAAGTGCCATTACAACATACAATATACTGTACACTGCACATGGAAACAAGGGAAACAGCAAGTCTGAAGGAGTCTGAACTGCCTTCCCCATCATTGCGAAGTGGAGCCAGCAGGTTCAATTATTCCATTCTCAGCTTCATAGTTGGCGCATACAGTTCGCTCTGGTTTCTCATTGGCTGTTCCAGCTCTTAAACCAAATTTTAACAAGATTGCAAATGTTTGAAATCTGGCAAACTAACATCCTAGACCTTTAACTGTTATTCATAAAATAAAAAATTGATTTGATTGCAAATAAAGATGTCTAGTTTAGTTTGCACAGCATGCACAGTACAAATGTGTAAGTGAGGTTTTGCCGAGCGCACAACTAAGTGCACAAGTTAAAGCCAACAAGAAGAGTTTTTTTATGTAGACCCATAGCAAGTGTTTTATTTTGGTCTGTACGAAAACGGTGAATCGATGAGTACGCTTCTTGCTGTGTTCTTGCTCAGATAAAAGTAAATAGTGTATTATTGGGAGCGGTTATGCGCAGTCTATCTCGTGGGTGTGTGTGTGTGTGTGCTTATGCGTGTGTGTGTGTGTGTGTGTGTGTGTGTGTGTGTGTGTGTGTGTGTGTGTGTGTGTGTGTGTGCTTATGCGTGTGTGTGTGTGTGTGTGTGTGTGTGTGTGTGTGTGTGTGTGCGTGTGTGTGTGTGTGTGTATGTGTGTGTGTGTGTGTGTGTGGTGTGTGTATTTCCATGTCCATCAGGTTGCTGTGTGGGGGCATATTTCAATTGTTGCTATGGAAACCATGCACTGCTGTTACACAGAAATGTAGAACTGATTTGCTCTCTCTCTCTCTCTCTCTCTCCCATCCCTCTTTCTTTCTCTCTCTCTCTCTCTCTCTACCTCTTCTCACACTCCCTCCCTTTTTTCTCCCATTCCTCTCGCCCGTCTTCGACAGTGTCTGTCTCTCCTGGTTCGTCATACTTTTTCTCTGTGATCTCTGTCCTTCAATCAGCTCCCGTTTTCTTGCGCTCTGATTATCGAGACCCAATGACAGTTATTCTCCTGTTTCTCTTTTTTTAGGCTTCTTTCATGCCTTCTACATCCTCCGCTTCCTTTCATCATCTTATTCTAATCATGTTGTCTTTCAACTGTCCCTTTTTCCCCCATCCCCTCCCTGCTAACAATCTCTCTCTCTCTCTCTCTCTCTCTCTCTCTCTGTCTCTGTCTCTCTCTCTTTCTCTCTCTCTTTAATACAAATCTAGATTTTCTTTCTCCCTCCTTTACTACAACTCCTCTTCCTCATCTGTCCTTCGTCCTCCTCCTCCTCCTCCTTGCTGCTCTTATCTTCCTCCCTCCCTCATCTTCCTCCTCCTCCTCCCCCTGTGTCTTTCCTCCTCCGTCCTCTTCCTCCTCTTCCTCCTCCCCTGCTGCTCTTATCTTCCTCCTCTTCCTCCTCCTCCTCCTCCTCCGCCTCCCCCACTGCTCTTATCTTCCTCCCTTCCTCCTCTTCCTCCCGCTGTATCTTCCCTCCTCCTACCTCTTCTCTACTCCTCCCTTTGCTGTTCTTCTGTTTTCATCTATTCCTCCTCCTTTAGATTCGCCCGGTCTATGCTTCCTCTCCTGGGATGTGTGACCTTACAATTAGAGCGTAGCACCTGCAATTAAACCTGACACACATCCCAAACATAATAGCACCTCTTTTGGTACTCAGTTTTAGACAAGCCCTTTGCATTTTCCCTCATGCCCATATATATATATATATATATATATATATATGCATAAATATGTATGTTTTCTTTGCCGTCGTTCTGGGGCAACAGGTGAGGTTGGTCATCACAGCAGAATCAATTAGCCTGAGGGAGGTGTCAGAGAGGAGGAGAGCATCATGCACAATGACCTCTCCACCATGTGCTGGTCACGCACAGGAGCCCCTAGAGCAGCAGACTGGTTCCACCACGGGAAACCCTACAGACCCTTATTGCAATCAAACCGTACAGCTCACCAGCCTCAGGCGGAGAGAGGGTCAGGCTGGTGGTCCCAGCCTCCACTTCAACTCTTCTACGTTGTAATGCTACTGCACAATCATTTCCCTCAGGAAAAATAGAGTCATATTTTACACATAGTATAATACATATCTAATAATATAATACTTATCTTATCTTATATATATATACACATATATAAAGTCATCTTGATTATTTTTCTGATTTTGAAATTATTCTGATTCTCTCCTGTTTTATCTATTGAAGGATCAAGATCCATTCTGTTATTAATTTATAGGATATATATATATATATATATATATATATATATATATATATATATAGGAGGATCCAGTTGACCGTGAAACGTCAAACCTGAAGATGGTTTAATCCTTGCATTGTAGCAAAGCAAAGCTCATCTCAAAACGCCATAGAACATATTGTGGACATTTTTGTTGAATGCAGCTACATTTCGGATCGCCGAAAAAATATATATTTAGTCATCAGTACAGCCGCTGACTAATTTGAATAAGTCGAAGGAGCTGTTCTTGTTAGGCAGTGCAATACTACGAGCCGTTTCTACACCCCCTGCTTCCCTAAGCCTGCTTTGAGCTGAGTTGTCCCTATCTTGTGAATATTAATGTGTCTGTTTGAGTGATGCTGTTCATAGGCCTTAACTACAAAAAAACGTCTCTGTCAGGCAGAATATGATCATCATAGAACTCACCTGCTGGCCTTCCAAAAAAGCCTTCCAAAATGACACATGATTGGCCACCTGTGCCGTATGGAATGACAATGGCAATTTTTGTAATGTGAATGAAGACGACTAGTTCCCACTGAGCGATTTGCTTCTCCAGGGATTGAGAGGAAGCTGGTCAGAGCTGGATAGCAGTGAGTTAGATCAGGGTTAGACGGGGGATCCACCGTGTGTCTGCGTGCTTCAACACACTGTTCCTCCGTGCTTGATGGAACAATCTATAGCTGCTTCAGGGGGTGCATATAAAATACACAAATTAATGCATAGAAACACGCACACACACACACACACACACACACACACACACACACACACACACACACACACACACACACACACACACACACACACACACACACACACACACACAATGGATGCATCCAGAAAAAAAGAAAGCTAATAGTATTTTTCTCTGCTCGTCGACTCCCCATCTCTCTCTCTCTCATCTCTCTCTCTCTCTCTCTCTCTCTCTCTCTCTCTCTCTCTCTCTCTCTCTCTCTCTCTCTCTCTCTCTCTCTCTCTCTCTCTCTCTCTTCTCCTCTCTCTCTCTCTCTCTCTCTCTCTCTCTCTCTCTCTCGCTAGTAAATAATAGGCCTTCAGCTGACTTCAAAAAGCAGGAACGGGGGTGGGGGGGCGGGAGACAGAGAGAGCAACAACAGCGGGAGAACAGATAAGAGACAATAGAGAGAGAGAGACACTCGCAGAGACACAGAGAGAGAAGAGAGAGAGAGAGAGAAAGAGAGAGAGAGAGAGAGAGAATAAGAAAGATGTTAACTGCAGAAGGAGAGAGCAACACAAACACAGCACTGCACAACCACCCCCCCCCCCCCCCCGCCACACACACACACACACACACACACACACACACACACACACACACACACACACACACACACACACACACACACACACACACACACACACACACACACACACACACACCCTTTGATGTGTTCTACCTAGTTCTGTTGAGGAAGACAAGGAGCACAATTTAATGGAGCTGGCTTTTGTAACTTGACGCTCCATGAAAGCACATGCTCTCAGAGTCGGGACTGAGAGCCCAGCTATTTGGGTCAATGGACTAAAGTGTCCTGTCTTGAGAAGGCCCACGCATGTTTTTTTGTGTTGACTTTTTGTCAGATTAGACACGCAAAATCAACATGACTCACAAAGGTTTGTAGTCTTTTGGTTGCCTTTTGGTTGTCTTTTGGTTGTCTGTAATTTGACGAAATGAAAGAAAAGGATTGTTTTTATTGGGAGCTTGTCAGTGTCTTGGCTCTATGTACATCTTAAAAAGTGTGTTTTGTTTCATAAACCGACAATGCAATTTCTGGGCATGTGTGCGTGTGTGGCGTGTGTGTGTGTGTGTGTGTTTGCATGTGTGTGTGTGTGTGTGTGTGTGTGTGTGTGTGCGCGTGTGTGTGTACGTGAGTGCATGTGTGTGTGTCCATCCTTCTCATCCGTCTCCTTCCTCTCTCTCTCTGCAGGGACTGCGTTCACACTCCTCCACGATGCTTGTCAGCCTACGCCTCTCTCTCTCCCGTCTCCAGGACAGGCACTCCATCTCCCCGTCTTCCTCCCTCCGCCCTCCTCCTCCTCCCACTCCTCCTCCCTCTCCTCCTCCTCCTCCTCCAGAAGAAGAAGAAAAAGAACCCCACCCCCTCTGCACCCTCCCACGGTTGGCCCTGCCCTCCCTCTCCCTCTCCTTCTCCCTGCTCCTCCTCTCCCTGCTCCTGCTCCCCGTGTGCGACTCCCGCCGGGGCGGTGGAGCCCCACAAGGAGGAGGAGGCCCCGGGGCGGGGGCCCCTGGTGGAGGTGGGGGGGCCCCAGGAGGGCAGGGCACCCAGCGGGGCGGAGGTGGCGGCGGCGGGGGGGGCGGCGGGGGCGGGACCCAGAGAGGTGCCCCCCTCCTCCCTCACTACCCCCACGGCCCCGGCCCCCTGCCCCCCATCAACCCCAAGCTCATCAGCTCCCTGAGCATCGCCGTCCTCCTGGTGGGCAACTCCACTGAGGTGGCGCTGGGGGCGGGGCTGGACAAGGAGGACTTCCTGCACATCCCCTATCCCCCCAAGGTGGACGTGGTAACCATGAACGAGACGGACCCCAAGAGCATCATCAACCGCATCTGCGGCCAGATGACGCGCAGCTCGCTGCAGGGCGTGGTGTTCGGGGACGACACGGACCAGGAGGCCATCGCCCAGATCCTGGACTTCATCTCGGCCCAGACGCACGTCCCCATCCTGGGCATCCGGGGCGGTGCCTCCATGGTGATGGCTGCTAAGGTAGGATGCACACCGGTGTTGCATTTTGATGGCAAGAGAGAAGAGATGTCAGTAGCAGCAGCAGCAGCAGCAGCAGCAGCAGCCGCAGTAGAAGCATTGGAAGTTGCAGTAGTAGTATAGTAGTAGTAGAAGCAGCAGCAGTAGAGGTATAGTAGTCGTATAGGTAGTAGCAGCAACAGTAGCAGCAGAAGCAGTGGCAGTAGCAGCGGTAGAAGTAGCAGTATTAGTATAGTAATAGTAGAAGTAGCAGCACTAGCATTAGAAGTAGCAGAGGTAGCAGCAGTAGAAGTAGTAGTATAGTAGTAGTATAAGCAGCAGCAGCAGTCGCAGCATTAGAAGTGGTTGTTGTAATAGTAGTAGTAGCAGTAGTAGTAGCTTTAGTTTACTTTAATCATACGTAATATACTATTTGTGAACTGAATGTCCCTGATAAAAGGTGTTAACCAGCTGAGCCAAATGAATCCGTGGTTTCATCCAGAGGGGGACGCCTTTAGAACCTAAAAGCCCAGATTCTTTCAATTCTGCTCCACTAAGCCCAGTGAGTCACTCACTTGTGTTTCTCCTGAGCTGTCCTGATTAGAAGAAGTGAATTACTTTTTATTTGAAACTTGGGACACCACTGCATGCGTCATGCCCAATTTAGGCCATTTGTGTCACATTCCTAACACAAGAAAAGACGACCCGACCGTCTCGTAGTCCCGTAGTATTTATTTGTCCATCTTGTAGAAGGGCATGGGGTCTCCACACACAACCTCCACTCCTCTTCCGGCGGCTTTTCCAGACCTCTCCCCCGGAGCCACGCGCACACACGCCCCTGCCCGTCACTCCGACGCACGGGGTCTCTCTGTGAATTGATTCCCCGCTGTGTGATCTGTGACACAGACATCATACTAAAAGCCCCGGCCAGTGAGTTCGCTCTCTCTCCGTCTACACACTAAACAAGTGGAGATTAATCAAATAAACGAACAAACGTAGAAAGCGGGGCCCGAGAGTTGCTAAAGGGATTCGGCGTGTAAAGGCGGTTTGTGGCAGGAGACTCTAGAAATAGCACAACGGAGTGGAACAATGCGCCGGAATAATAGGGTTTTAATAGGCTTAGCATTCAGATGGAGTAGATTACGGCGACGGCGAGGAGTGGAGGAGCAGGCGCCGCGCTATCTGTGCGACACGCTGCTGCACACATTAACGGCTTCGCGGCGGAGAGGAGCTATATGGGTTTTTATAGGTTTTTTGTTTTTTTTTATTGTGAAAAAGAGACTCATGTGCTTTAATCAAAGGGTGAACCGATTTAAGAGCGGCGCTGACGAGTCAAGTCTTATTATTAAACTGGTGATTAGAGGTGTCACGACCAGTGCTAGTGGGCCAGCGGGGACTAAAAAGACGGGATCCACATGCAGACGAGAACCGGGGGAGGGGGTGGGTGACATAAAGAGGGCTTTTAATAAGGGAAAGAAATGCATTCATCACAAGAGAACAACACAGACAAAGAGACATGACAGAGAAAACGAGCCGACAACAGGACAAAGAACATGTATGTATGGGGAGGGACTGACTGACAGGGAATGAGGTGCAGGTGGGAAGATTGTAAAGGACCCCCAGGTGATGGGACTGAAGTGCCGGCAGATGGGAGTGGCGGGATCTACGGAGCGAGGGGGAACAGTCAAAGGACACCTGGTGGATGGTGGAGAAGGAAGATGAAATGACAGTCAGACTATGACACAAAGCCAGAAACAGTCAAACACTGATATGGGGACTTGCCCCATATCGATCGATTAAAGTCGATTAAACTGGGGAATTAAACAAATGAATGGCAGAAGGAAGAATGAATAGATCAACGTGGACGGATCGATGTGAGCGTTTCCCGAGCGCAGCTCCCTAGCCACCGCTTGGCCTCAACCTTCTCCGCACTCCAACAGTTTTCATAGAATTAGGAGGAAATGTTTCCCTCTCAAGAGCAGCGTTTAAAACGGGTGTTGAAGTAGTGCAAAAAGATGTGACGAGTGAGCGAGAGAGAGAGCGTGAGGGAGAGAGACAGAGAGAGAGAGAGATAGCGGGAGTAGGAGAGGGAGGTAGAGAGAGAGAGAGAGAGAGAGAGAGAGAGAGAGAGAGAGAGAGAGAGAGAGAGAGAGAGAGCGTGAACAAGTGGGAGAGAGAAGGAGAAAGAAAGAGAGAGAGAGAGAGAGGGAAAACAAAGCGCT